>NW_026111839.1:190000-317500 GCF_024679095.1 Eriocheir sinensis
ATACACATAAAACAGTGTAAATTTATTTCAAAATCTATATACGAATACTCATAAATCAAAGTAGATTTCTATAGAAATATATATACAAAATAAACATCAAATGATGTAAACACGTATAAATATATATATATATATATATATATATATATATATATATATATATATATATATATATATATATATATATATATATATATATATATATATATATATATATATATATATATATATATATATATATATATATATATATATATATATATATATATATATATATATATATATATATATATATATATATATATATATATATATATATATATATATACAATATATATGAAAAATATATATAAAAATATATATACCAAAATACACATAAAATATTTAAATTTGTATTGAAATAAATATACAAAATGCATATACAGTAAGGTAAATTTGTATTGAAAGAGATATTCAATAATACATATAAAACAATGTAAATTTGTTTCAAAATATATATACGAATACACATAAAATAAAGTAGATTTCTATAGAAATATATATACAAAATACATATGAAATTATGTAAATACGTATAAAAATATATATACAAAATACATATCAAATAATGTAAATTCGTGTCAAAATAAATAAACAAAATATCATGAAAAGAATGTGTATTTGTATGAAAATAGATCATAGATAATAAATTTGTATAAAATATATTAAATATATAATGTTAATTTGTATGAAAATAAAGATGCAAAAACAAATAGAATAATGTAACATCGTATCAAATAAATACAACGAATAATGATAATAATATAATTTATTTCTTATAAAAATATATATACCAAAATACACATAAAATATTTAAATGTGCATTGAAATAAATGTACAAAATGCACATACAATAAGGTAAATTTGTATTGAAAGAGATATGCAAAAATATATATAAAACAATGTAAATTTGTTTCAAAATATATATACGAATACAAATAAAAAAAACGTAGATTTCTATAAAAATATATATACAAAATACACATAAAATTAAGTAAATACGTATAAAAAAATTATACAAAATATACATAAAATAATGTAAATTCGAATTAAAATAAATAAACAAAATACCGATAAAAGAATGTGTATTTGAATAAATATAAATATACAAAATACACATATAAAATAAACATAACATAAGGTAGATTTGTTATAAAATATATGTACAAAATACACATAAAATAATGTATATTTATATGAAAATATATATACAAATACACATAAAATACCATGAATTTGTATAAAAATATATATTCAAAATAAATATTAAATAATGTAAAAGCGTATAAAAATATATATACAAAGTACATATAAAATAATGTAAATTCGTATCAATATAAATCAGCAAAACACCAATAAAATAATATATATTTGAATGAAAATAGATTTACAAAATACACATAACATAACTAAAATTTGTGTTAAAATATATACAAAAATACATATAAATAATTTGAGTTTGTATGAAAATAGGTATACAAAATACACATAAAACTAGGTAAATTTCTTTTGAAATGTATATACAAAATACCCATAAAATATTGTAAATTTGTGTCAAAATATATAAACAAATACACATAAAATAACGTAAATTTGTATGAAAAATATATACAAAATACGCATAGAATAACTTCAATTCGTATCAAAATGAATGAGCAGAATATCAAAAAAATAATGTAAATTTGTATGAAAATAAAGATGTAAAATACCCAAAAAATAAAGCATATGTTTATAAAAATACAGATACAAAAATACACATCGAATAATTAAATTTGTATTAAAATTAATATACAAAATGCGTATATAATAAGATAAATTTGTATTGAAAAAATATGCAACATACACGTTTACTCATACAAATTTATATTATTTTATTGGTATTTTGTTTATTTATTTTGATACGAATTACATGATTATATGTGTATTTTGTACATATTTTTTATACGTATTTACATTATTTAATGTGTATTTCGTTTATATATTTTCATACAAATTTACGTTATTATATGTGTATTTGTATAAATATTTTGATTCAAATTTACTTTATTTCATGTATTTTGTACATATATTTCAATTCAAATTTAGCTTATTTTAATTGTATTTGTTTATGTATTTTCATTCAAATTTACATTATTTTATGTGTATTTTGTATATGTTTTTCAATACAAATTTACCTAATTTTATGTGTATTTTGTATATTTATTTTCATACAAATTTAAATTATTTTTGTGTATTTTTGTATATAGTTTTATACAAATTTATGTTATCTTATGTGTATTTTGTATATATATTTTCATACAAATACACATTCTTTTATTGATATTTTGTTTATTTATTTTGACGCGAATTTACATTATTTGATGTGTATTTTGTATATATATATATATATATATATATATATATATATATATATATATATATATATATATATATATATATATATATATATATATATATATATATATATATATATATATATATATATATATATATATATATATATATATATATATATATATATATATATATATATATATTTATATAAATAAATATATTTTATGGGCATTTTGCATCTTTATTTTCATACAAATTTACATTATTTTATTTACATTCTATGTATTTATTATGATACGATTCTACATTATTCTATTTGTGTTTTGTATATATATTTTTTTATACATATTTACAAAACACAAATAGAATAATGTAAATATTAATAAAATAATGTAAATTTGTATGAAAATTAAGATGCAAAATACCCATACAATAACGCATTTTTTTTTAAATATATATACGAAAACACATAAAATATCTGATTTTGAATTAAAATAAGTATACAAAATGCATATACAATAAGGAAAATTTGTATTGAAATAGATACGCAAAATACATAAAAAAACAATGTAAATTTGTTTCAAAATATATAAAGGAATACACCTAAAATAACATAGATTTCTATAAAAATATATATACAAAATACACATATAATTAAGTAAATACGTATAAAAAAATGTATACAAAATACACATAAAATAATGTAAACTCGTATCAAAATAAATAAACAAAATACTAATAAAAGAATGTGTGTTTGTATAAATATAAATATACAAAATACACATAAAATAACGTAAATTTATATAAAACTATGTACAAAAATACATAAAGGTAATTAAATTTGTATTAAAATAGATATACAAAATACACATAAAATAAGCTAAATTTGAATTGAAATATATATACAAAATACATAAAATTATGTAAATTTTTATCAAAATACTTATAAAAATACACATATAATAACGTAAATTTGTAAAAAAATATATAAACAAAATACACATTAAATAATGTAAATACGTATAAAAAAATGTACAAAATACACAAACAATCATGTAATTCGTATCAAAATAAATAGACAAAATACCAATAAAATAATGTAAATTTCTATGAGAAAACATATACAAAATACACATAAATAACGCAAGTGTCAATAAAAATATATACTATAATATATTTATATACATATTTAAAATATTTAATGTTTATTTTTTATATATATATATATCTATATATATATATATATATATATATATATATATATATATATATATATATATATATATATATATATATATATATATATATATATATATATATATATATATATATATATATATATATATATATATTTTTATATATATATATTTTTATACAAATTTTCATTATTTTATGAGAGTTTTTTATATGTATTTCAATACAAATATGCCTAACTTTATGTGTATTTTGCATATCTATTTTCAAACAAACTTAAATCATTTTTGTGTATTTTTGTATATAATTTTATACAAATTTTAGTTATTTTATTTGTTTTTTATATATATATTTTTCTACAAATATACATTCTTTTATTGGAATTTCGTGTATTTATTTTGTTACGAGTTTACATTATTTTATGTGTATTTTGTATATATATTTTTCTACGTATTTAAATTATTTTATGTGTATTTTATATATACATTTTCATAAAAAATTACGTTATTTTATTGTTTGTATTCGTATATATTTTGAAACAAATTTTATACAAATTTATGTTATTTAATGTGTATTTGTATATATATTTTCATACAAATTTATATTATTTTATGTGTATTTTTACATATATTTTATTACAAATTTACCTTATTTTATATTTATTTTGTATATTTCTTTCTTTCAATTTTAAATTATTTAATGTGTTTATTTGTATTTGTATTCAGGTTATTTTATGTGTTTTTTCTATATATTTTCATCCAAAATTACATTAATTTATTGTTATTTTCTTAATTTAACTCGATACGAATTTAGATTATTTCATAGGTATTTTGTATACATATTTTTATACTCATTTACATTATCTAATGTGTGTTTTGTATATATATTTTTTATGCAAATTAATTTTATGTGCATTTTTGTACATATATTTTTATAGAAATTTGCGTTATTTTATGTGTATTTTGTATATGTTTTCTCATACAAATTGACATTATTTAATTAGTTTTTTGTTTATTTATTTTGATACGAATGACATGATTATTTGTGTATTTTGTACATATTTTTTTATACGTATTTACATTACTTAATGTGTATTTTGTTTATATAATTTTATACAAACTTTCGTTATTATATGTGTATTTGTTAAAAATATTTTGAAACAAATTTACTTTATTTTATGTATTTTGTATATATATTTCAATTCAAATTTAGCTTATTTTGTGTGTATTTTGTATATCTATTTTCATACAAATTTAATTACTTCTGTTTATTTTTGTATATAGTTTTATACAAATTTACGTTATTTTATGTGCATTTTGTATATTTATATTTATACAAATACACATTCGTTTATTGGTATTTTGTTTATTTATATTTATACGAATTTACATTATTTTATGTGTATTTTGTGTACTTTTTCTATTCGTATTTACTTAATTTTATGTGTATTTAGTATATATATTTTTATAGAAATCTACGTTATTATATGTGTATTCGTATATATATTTTGAAACAAATTTTATTTTATATGTTTTTTGCATATATATTTTAATACAAATTTACCTTATTGTATGTGCATTTTGTATATTTATTTTAATACAAATTCAAATATTTTATGAGTATTTTGGTATATATAATTAAAAAAAAAAGCGTTATTTTATAGGTATTTTGCATCTTAGTTTTCATACAAATTTACATTATTTTATTAATATTCTGTGTATATATTTTGATACGATTTTATATTATACTATTTGTGTTTTGTATATATTTTTTTATACATATTTTCATTATTTAATGTGTATTTTTTATATATATTTTATACAAATTTACGTTATTTTAAGTGTATTTCTTTATATAATTTCATTCAAATTTACATTATTTTAAATTTATTTTGTATATGTATTTCAATACAAATTTACCTAATTTTATGTGTATTTTGTATATTTATTTTCATTCAAATAAAAATTATTTTTGTGTTTTTTTGTATATAGTTTTATACAAATTTAGGTTATTTTATGTGTATTTTCTATATCTAGTTTCATACAAATACACATTCTTTTATTGATATTTTGTTTATTTATTTTGACGCGAGTTTACATTATTTAATGGCTTCCTACAAATGAATAGACCATTTATTATTATTATTATTATTATTATTATTATTATTATTATTATTATTATTATTTTATTGCTATTTGTTTATTTATTTTGATACGAATTACATGATTATATGAGTATTTTGTACATGTTTTTTATACGTGTTTACATTATTTAATGTGTATTTTGTTTATATATTTTTAAACAAATTAACGTTATTAAATGTGTATTTGTGTATATATTTGATACAAATTTACATTATTTTATGTATTTTGTATATACATTTCAAATCATATATAGCTTATTTTATTTTTATTTTGTATATATATTTTCATACAAATTTAATTACTTCTTTGTATTTTTGTATATAGTTTAATACAAATTTACGTTATTTTATGTGTATTTTGTATATTTATATTTATACAAATACACATTCTTTTATTGGTATTATTTTTATGTGTATTTTGTATACATTTGTTTATACGTATTTACTTCTTTTTATGTTTATTTTGTATATATTTTTATAGAAATCTACGTTATTTTGTGTGTATTCGTATATATATTTTGAAACAAATTTACATTGTTTAATATGTATTTTGCATTTCTATTTCAATACAAATTTACCTTATTATATGTGCATTTTGTATATTTATTTTAATACAAATTCAAATATTTTATGTGTATTTTGGTATATATATTTTTATAAAAAAATGCGTTTCTTTATGGGTATTTTGCATCTTAATTTACATACAAATTTTAATTATTTTATTAAGATTCTCTGTATTTATTTTGATACTATTTTACATTATTCTATTTGTGTTTTGTATATATATTTTTTTATACATATTTACATAATTTAATGTGTATTTTTTATATATATTTTATACAAATTTACGTAATTTTAGGTGTATTTTATATATATTTTCATTCAAATTTAAATATTATTTTATGTGTATTTTGTATATGTATTTCGATACAAATCTACCTAATTTTATGTATATTTTGTACATGTATTTAGATACAAATTTATTTCATTATATGAGTATTTTGTATATCTATTTTCATACAAATTGAAATTAATTTTGTGTATTGTTGTATATATTTTTATACAAATATATTTTGTATATTTATTTTCCTACATATATACGTTCTTTTATCGTAATTTTGTTTATTTATTTTTATTCGAATTTACATTATTTTAGGTGTATTTGATATGTATATTTTTATACTTATTTATATCATTTTATTTGTGTTTTGAATATATATTTTCATAGAAATTTACTCTATTTTATGGGTATTCGTATATATATTTTGATACAAATTTACATTATTTATGTTTATTTTGCATATCTATTTCAATACAAATTTACCATATTGTATGTGTATTTTGTATATTTATTTTAATACAAATTTATTTATTTTATGTGTATTTTTGTAAAAATATGCGTTATTATTTGGGTATTTTGCATCTTTATTTTCATACAAATTTACATTATTTTATTGATATTCTGTTTATTTATTTTGATACGATTTTACATTATTCTATGTGTATTTTGTATATATATTTTTATACACATTTACATTATTTAATGTATATTTTGTATATATATTTTATATAAATTTACGCTATTTTATGTGTATTTTTTTATATATTTTCATACAAATTTACAATATTTTATGTGTAATTTGTATATGTATTTCAATACAGATTTGCCTAATTTTATGTGTATTTTGCATATCTATTTTCAAACAAATTTAAATTATTTTTATGTATTTTTTATATATTTTTATACACATTTTAGTTATTTTATTTGTATTTTGTATTTATATTTTCATACAAATATACATTCTTTTAGTGGAATTTTGTTCATTTATTTTCATAAGAATTTACATAATTTTATGTGCATTTTGTATATATATTTTTCTACGTATTTACATTATTTTATGTGTATTTTTTATATATATTTTCATAAAAATTTACGTTATTTTATTGTGTGCATTCGTATATGTTTTGATACAAATTTACATTATTTTATGTTTATTTTGCATATCGATTTCAATATAGATTTACCTTATTGTATGTGTATTTTGTATATTTATTTTAATACAAATTTAATTATTTTATGTGTACTTTGTATACATTTTCTTATACGTATTACTTCATTTAATGTGTATTTTGAATATATATTTTTATAGTAATCTACGTTATTTTATGTGTATTGGTATATATATTTTGAATCAAATTTACATTGTTTTATATGTATTTAGCATATCTATTTCAATATAAATCTACCTTATTGTATGTGCATTTTGTATATTTATTATAATACAAATTTAAATATTTTATTATTTTTGTATATATATTTTTATAAAAAGAGTTTATATAAATTTTAAATATTTTATGTGTATTTTGTATATCTATTTTCATACAAATACACATTTTTTATTGATATTTTGTTTATTTATTTTGACGCGAATTCACATTATTTAATGTGTATTGTGTATATATATTTTTATACGTATTTACGTCATTTCATGTGTATTTTGTATATATATTTCTATAGAAATATATATTATTTTATGTGTATTCGTATATATATTTTGAAACAAATATACATTGTTTTATGTGCATTTTTCATATTTTTTCAATATAAATTTACCTTATTGTACGTGCATTTTGTATATTAATTTTAATACAAATTTAATTATTCCATGTGTATTTTTGGATATGTATTTTCGTAAAAAATGCTTTATTTTATGGGTATTTTGCATCTTTATTTTCATACAAATTTACATTATTTTATTGATATTCTGTGTATTTATTTTGATATGTATACGATTTTACATTATTCTATGTATATTTTGTATATATATTTCATACAAATGAACGTTATTTTATGTGAATTTGTTTTCATTTCATACAAATTTACATTATTTTATGTGTATTTTGTACATGTACTTAAATACAAATTTAACTAATTATATGTGTATTATGTATATCTATTTTCATACAAATTGAAATTAATTTTGTGTATTTTAGTATATATTTTTATTCAAATTTTCGTAATTTTATGTGAATTTTGTATATTTATTTTCCTACAAATATACGTTCTTTTATCGGAATTTTGTTTATTTATTTTGATACGAATTTTCATTATTTTAGGGGTATTTGATATATATATTTTTATACTTATTTACATAATTTTATATGTATTTTGAATATTTATTTTCATAGAAATTTACTCTATTTTATGTGTATTCGTATATATATTTTGATACAAATTTACATTATTTATGTGTATTTCGCATATCTATTTCAATACAAATTTTCTTTATTGTATGTGCCTTTTGTATATTAATTTTGATGCAAATTTAATTATTTTATGTGTATTTTTGTATATATATTTTTAAACAAATATTCGTTATTATAGGGGTATTTTGCATCTTTATTTTCATACAAATTTACATTATTTTATTGATTGTCTGTTTATTTATTTTGATACGATTTTACGTTATTCTGTGTATTTTGAATATATATTTTTAGACATATTTACATTATTTAATGTATATTTTGTATATATATTTTGTGGAAATTTACGTTATCTTATGTGTATTTTTTTATATATTTTCATACAAATTTACATTATTTTATGTGTATTTTGTATATGTGTTTCAATAAAAATTTGCCTAATTTCATTTGTATTTTGCATATCTAATTTCAAAAAAAAAAAAATTATTTTTGTGTAATTTTGTATTATTTTTATAAAAAATTTTTTTATTTTTTTTGTATTTTGTATATATATTTTCCTACACATATACATTCTTTTAGAGGAAATTTTGTTTATTTATTTTGACACGAATTTACATTATTTTATGTGTATTTTGTATATATATTTTTCTATGTATTTACATTATTTTATGTGTATTTTGTATATATATTTTCATAAAAATTTACGTAATTTTATTGTGTGTATTCGTATATATTTTTATAAAAATCTTCATTATTTTATGTGTTTTTTGCATATCTATTTCAATAAAAATCTACCTTATTGTATGTGTATTTTGTATATTTATTTTAATACAAATTTAATTATTTTATGTGTATTTTTGTATATATATTTTTTTTAAATATGAGATATTTTATGGGTATTTTGCATCTTTAATTTTATAAATTTTTACATTACGTACATATCTTTTATACGTATTTACATTATTTAATGTGTATTTTGTTTATATTTTTTTTATACAAATTTACGTTATTATATGTGTATTTGAATATATATTTTGATACAAATTTTCATTATTTTCTGTATTTTCTATATTTATTTCAATTCAAATTTAGCTTATTTTCATACAAATTTAATTATTTTTGTTTATTTTTGTATATAGTTTTATACAATTTTACGTTATTTTATGTGTATTTTGTATATTTATATTTATACAAGTAAACATTCTTTTATTGGCATTTAGTTAATTTATTTTGATACGAATTGACATTATTTTATGTGTATTTTGTATACATTTTCTGATACGTATTTACTTAATTTTATGTGTATTTTGAATATATATTTTATAGAAATCTACGTTATTTTATGTGTATTCGTATGTATATTTTGAAACAAATTTACATTGTTTTATATATATTTTGCATATCTATTTCAATACAAATTTACCTTATTGTATGTGCATTTTGTATATTTATTGTAACACAAATTTAAATATTTGATGTGCATTTTGGTATATATATTTTCATAAAAAATGCGTTGTTTTATGGGTATTTTGCATCTTTATTTTCATACAAATTTACATTATTTTATTAATATTCTGTGTATTTATTTTGATACTATTTTACATAATTCTATTTGTGTTTTGTAAATATTTTTTTATACATATTTACTATATTTAATGTGTATTTTCTATATATATTTCATACAAATTTTCGTTATTTTAAGTGTATTTGTTTATATATTTTTATTCAAATTTACATTATTTTATGTGTATTTTGTATATATATTTCAATAGAAATTTACCTAGTTTCATGTGTATTTTGTATATGTATTTTAAACAAATTTAAAAAAAAAGTTTGTGTATTTTTGTATAGAGTTTTATACAAATTTACAATATTTCATGTGTATTTTGTATATCTATTTTCATACAAATACACATTCTTTTATTGATATTTTGTTTATATATTTTGATGCGAATTTACATTATTTAATGTGTATTGTGTATATATATTTTTATACGTATTTACGTCATTTCATTTGTATTTTGTACATATATTTCTATAGAAATATGGTATTTTATGTGTATTCGTATATATATTTTGAAACAAATATACATTGTTTTATGTGTATTTTGCATATTTTTTCAATACAAATTTACCTTATTTTACGTGCATTTTGTATATTAATTTTAATACAAATTTAGCTATTCTATGTGTATTTTTGTATATGTATTTTTATAAAAATATGCTTTATTTTATTGGTATTTTGCATCTTTATTTTCATACAAAATTACATTATTTTATTGATATTCTGTGTATTTATTTTGATACGATTTTACATTATTCTATGTATATTTTGTATATCTATTTTATACCAATGTACGTTATTTTATGTGAATTTGTTTTCATTTCATACAAATTTACATTATTTTATGTGAATTTTGTACATGTATTTAAATACAAATTTAACTAATTATATGTGTATTTTGTATATCTATTTTCATACAAATTGAAATTAATTTTGTGTATTTTTGTATGTATTTTTATTCAAATTTTCGTAATTTTATGTGTATTTTGTATATTTATTTTCCTACAAATATACGTTCTTTTATCGGAATTTTATTTATTTATTTTGATACGAATTTTCATTTTTTTAGGTGTATTTGATATATATATTTTTATACTTATTTACATAATTTTATATGTATTTTTAATATATATTTTCATAGAAATATACTCTATATGTATATGTATAGAAAATACACATGAAATAATCTAAATTCGTATCGAAATAAATGAACAAAATACCGATAAAATAATGTAATTTTGAATGAAAATATACATAAAATAACGTAAATACAAATAAATATATACACATAAAATGATTTGAATTTGAATAAAAATAGATATAAAAATAAACTTAAAATAAGGCAAATTTATAATGAAATATATATACAAAATACACATAAAATAATGTAGATTTGTTTCCAAATATATATACGAATACACATAAAATAACGTAGATTTCTATAGAAATATATATACAAAATTCACATGAAATGTTGTAAATACGTATAAAAATATATATACAAAATACACATTAAATAATGTAAATTCGTGTCAAAATAAATAATTAAAATATCAATAAAAGAATGTGTATTTGTATGAAAATACATATACAAAATACACATAAAATAACGTAAATTTGTTCAAAACTATATATAAAAATACACAAAGATAAGTTAAATTTGTATGAAAATAAATATACAAAATACACATAAAATTAGGTAAATTTGTAAAGAAATACTATACAAAATACACATAAAATAATGTAAATTTGAACGAAAATATATAAACAAATACACTTAAAATTAACATAAATTTGTATAAAATATATATAAAAAATACTCATTAAATAATGTAAATATGTATAAAAAATATATACCCAAAACACAAATAGAATAATGTAAAATCGTATTAAAATAAATACACAGAATGTAAATAAAATAATGTAAATTTGTATGAAAATAAAGATGCAAAATACCCATAAAATAACGCATTTTTTATAAATATACAAAATACACATTAAATAATGTAAATTCGCGTCAAAATAAATAAACAAAATGTCAATAAAAGAATGTGTATTTGTATGAAAATAAATATACAAAATACACATAAGATAACATAAATTTGTATAAAACTATATACAAAAATACATAAAAATAATTTAAATTTGTATGAAAATAAATATACAAAATACACATAAAATTAGGTAAATTTGTATTGAAATACATATACAAAATACACATAAAATAATGTAAATTTGAATGAAAATACATAAACAAATACACTTAAAATAACGTAAATTTGTATTAAAAAAATATATACAAAACACCAACAGCATAATGTAAAATCGTATCAAAATAAATACACTGAATATTAATAAAATAATGTAAATTTGTATGAAAATAAAGATGCAAAATACCCATAAAATAACCCATTTTTAAAATATATATAAAAATATAATATTTAAAAATGCACATAAAATAATTAAATTTGTATTAAAATAAATATACCAAATGGACATACGATAAGGTAAATTTGAATTGATATAGATATGCAAAATAAACATAAAACAATGTAAATTTGTTTCAAAATATATTACAAATACACATAAAATAACGTAAATTTCTTTAAATATATATATACAAAATACACATAAAATGATGTAAATACGTATAAAAATATATGTACAAAATACACAAAAAATAATGTAAATTTGTATCAAAATAAATAAACAAAACTCCAATAAAAGAATGTGTATTTGTATAAATATAAATATACAAAATACACATAAAATAACCTAAATTTATATAAAACTATATACAAAAATACACAGAAGTAATTAAATTTGTATGAAAATATATACAAAATACACACAAAATAAGCTAAATTTGAATTGAAATATATATACAAAATACATGAAATAAAGTAAATTTGTATCAAAATATTTATACAAATACACATATAATAACGTAAATTTGTATGAAAATATATAAACAAAATACACATTAAATAATGTAAATACGTATAAAAAATATGTACAAAATACACATATAATCATGTAATTCGTATCAAAATAAATAAACAAAATACCAATAAAATAATATAAATTTGTATGAGTAAACGTGTATGTTGCATATTTTTTCAATACAAATTTACCTTATTATATACGCATTTTGTATATTAATTTTAATACAAATTTAATTATTCGATATGTATTTTTGTATCTGTACTTCTATAAACATATGCTTTATTTTTTGGGTATTTTGCATCTTTATTTTCATACAAATTTACATTATTTTATTGATATTCTGCTCATTCATTTTGGTACGAGTTGACATTATTCTATGTGTATTTTGTATATATTTTTCATACAAATTTACGTTATTTTATGTGTATTTGTTTATATATTTTGACACAAATTAACAATATTTTATGCGTTTTTTGTATATACATTTCAAAAGAAATTCACCTAGTTTTATGTGTATTTTGTATATCTATTTTCATACAAACTCAAATTATTTCTATGTATTTTTGTATATATGTTATGTGTATTTTGTAAATTTATTTTCATTCAAATATATATTGATTTAATTTAAATTTGTATGAAAAGAAATATACAAAATACACATAAAATTGAAATACATATACAAAATACACATAAAATATTGTAAATTTGAAAGAAAATATATAAACAAATACACATATAATAACTTAAATTTGTATGATATATATATATATATATATATATATATATATATATATATATATATATATATATATATATATATATATATATATATATATATATATATATATATATACAAAATACACATTAAATAATGTTAATATGTATAAAAAAAATATATACAAAACACAAATAGAATAATGTAAAATCGTATCAAAATATATACACAGAATATTAATAAAATAATGTAAATTTGTATGAAAATTAATATGCAAAATACTTATAAAATAACGCATTTTTTATAAAATTATTGATACCAAAATACACATAAAATATTTGAATTTGTATTGAAATAAATATACAAAATGCACATACAATAAGGTAAATATTTATTGAAATAGATATGCAAAATACATATCAAATAATGTAAATTTGTTTCAAAATATATATACGAATACACATAAAATAACGTAGATTTCTATAAAAATACATATACAAAATACACATAAAATTAAGTTAATACGTATAAAAAAATGTATACAAAATACACATAAAATAATGTAAATTCGTATAAATGTAAATAAACAATATACCAATAAAAGAATGTGTATTTGTATAAATATAAATATACAAAATGCACATAAAATAACGTAAATTTATATAAAACTATATACATAAAATAACACAAATTTCTATAAAAATATATGTACAAAAATGAACATAAAATAAGTTTGCATAAAAATATATATACAAACCACACATTAGATAATGTAAATGAGTTTAAAAATATGTATACAAAATACCTATGAAATAATCTAAATTCGTATCGAATTAAATTAAGAAAATACCAATAAAATATTGTAATTTTGGATGAAAATATATATACAAAAAACACATAAAATAATCTAAATACAAATACAAATATACACATAAAATAATTTAAAATTGAATGAAATAAATATACAAAATAAACATAAAATAAGGTAAATTTGTAATGGAATATATGAAAAAATACACATGAAATAATATAAATTTGTATGAAAATATATATACAAATACACATTAAATAACATGAATTTGTATAAAATTTGTATCAAAATATATACTTATACACACAATAAAATAACGTAATTTTTTTATGAAAATGTATATACAAAATACACATAAAATAACTTAACTACGTAGAAAAATATATATACAAAAAACACATAAAATAATGTAAATTTGTATGAAAATATATAAACAAATACACATAAAATAATGTAAATTTTAATAAAATATATATACAAAATGAACATTAAATAATGTAAATATGTATAAAAAAATATATACAAAATTCACATAGAATAATGTTAAATCGAATCAAAATAAATAAAGAGAATATCAATAAAATAATGTAAATTTGTATGAAAATAAAGATGCAAAATATCCATATAATAACGCATATTTGCATAAAAATATATATACAAAAATACATATAAAATAATTAAATTTGTATTAAAATAACTATACAAAATTCACGTACAATAAAGTAAATTTGTATTGAAATAGATATGCAAAATACACATTAATAATGTAAATTTGTATCAAAATATATATTCGAATACTCATAAAATAGAGTAAATTTCTATGAAAATATACATACAAAATAGATATACAAAATACACATATAACTAGTTAAATTTGTATTTAAATACATGTACAAAAAACACATAAAATAATGTAGATTTGTATGAAATGAAAACAAATACATTTTATATAAAATATATATCCAAAATACACATAGAATAATGTAAAATCATATCAAAATAAATACACAGAATATCAATAAAATAATGTAAATTTGTATGAAAATAAAGATGCAAAATACCCATAAAATAAAGCATATTTTTATAAAAATACATATACAAAAATACACATAGAGTAATCAAATTTGTATTAAAATTAATATACAAAATGCACATACAATAAGGTAAATTTGTATTGAAAAAATATGCAAAATACACATAAAACAATGTAAATTTGTTTCAAAATATATATACGAATACACAGAAAATAACGTAGATTTCTATAGAAATATATATACAAAATACACTTGAAATAATGTAAATACGTATAAAAATATATATACAAAATACACATTAAATAATGTTAATTCGTGTCAAAATAAATATACAAAATATCATGAAAAGAATGTTTATTTGTATGAAAATAGATATACAAAATACACATGAAATAACCTAAATTTGTATAAAACTATATACAAAAATACACAAAAATAATTTAAAATTGTATGAAAATAAATATACAAAAAACATAAAATTAGGTAAATTTGTATTGAAATACATATACAAAATACACATAAAATAATGTAAATTTGAATGAAAATATATAAACATCTAGACTTAAAATAATGTAAATTTGTATCAAATATATATACAAAAAACACATTAAATAATGTAAATATGTATAAAAAAAATATATACAAAACACAAATAAAATAATGTAAAATCGTATCAAAATAAATACAGAAAATATTAATAAAATAATGTAAATTTGTATGAAAATTAAGATGCAAAATACCCATAAAATAACACATTTTAAAAAAAAATATATATAAGAAAAAACATAAAATACTTGATTTTGTATTAAAATAAATAGATATACAAAATGCACATAAAATAAGCTAAATTTGAATTGAAATATATATACAAAATACATAAAATAATGTAAATTTGTATCAAAATACTTATACAAATACACATATAATAACGTAAATTTGTATAAAAATATATAAACAAAATACACATTAAATAATGTAAATACGTATAAAAAAATGAACAAAATACAGAAATAATCATGTAATTCGTATAAAAATAAATAGACAAAATACCAATAAAATAATGTAAATTTCTATGAGAAAACATATACAAAATACACATAATTAACGCAAATATCAATAAAAAAATATATAATATAATGTATTTTTATACATATTTAAAATATTTAATGTATATTTTGTATATATATTTTATCCAAATTTACGCTATTTTATATGTATTTGTTTATATATTTATATACAAATTTACATTATTTTATGTGAGTTTTGTATATGTATTTCAATACAAATTTGCCTAACTTTATGTGTATTTTGCATATCTATTTTCAAACAAACAAATTATTTTTGTGTATTTTTGTATATATTTTTATTCAAATTTTAGTTATTTTATTTGTTTTTTGTATATATATTTTCCTACAAATATACATTCTTTTATTGGAATTCCGTGTATTTAATTTTTTACGAATTTACATTATTTTATGTGTATTTTGTATATATATTTTTTTACGTATTTAAATTATTTTATGTGTATTTTATATATACATTTTCATAAAAATTTACGTTATTTTATTGTGTGTATTCGTATATATTTTGAAACAAATTTTATACAAATTTATGTTATTTTATGTGTATTTGTAGATATAGTTTCATACAAATTTATATTATTTCATGTGTATTCTTACATATATTTTATTACAAATTTACCTTATTTTATGTTTATTTTGTATATTTATTTCATTCAATTTTAAATTATTTAATGTGTATATTTGTATTTGTATTTAGGTTATTTTATGTGTGTTTTCTATATATATTTTCATCCAAAATTACATTATTTTATTGTTATTTTCTTAATTTAACTCGATACGAATTTAGATTATTTCATAGGTATTTTGTATACATATTTTTATACTCATTTACATTATCTAATGTGTGTTTTGTATATATTTTTTTTATGCAAACTAATTTTATGTGCATTTTTGTACATATATTTTTATAGAAACTTAAAACGTTATTTTATGTGTATTTTGTATATGTTTTCTCATACAAATTTACATTATTTAATTATTTTTTTGTTTATTTATTTTGATACGAATGACTTGATTATTTCTGTATTTTGTAAATATTTTTTTATACGTATTTACATTACTTAATGTGTATTTTGTTTATATATTTTTTTACAAATTTACGTTATTATATGCGTATTTGTTAAAAATATTTTGAAACGAATTTACTTTACTTTATTTATTTTTGTATATATATTTCAATTCAAATTTAGCTTATTTTGTGTGTATTTTGTATATCTATTTTCATACAAATTTAATTACTTCTGTGTATTTTTGTATATAGTTTTATACAAATTTACGTTATTTTATGTGCATTTTGTATATTTATATTTATACAAATACACATTCTCTTATTGGTATTTTGTTTATTTATATTTATACGAATTTACATTATTTTATGTGTATTTTGTATACATTTTTCATTCGTATTTACTTAATTTTATTTGTATTTTGTATATATATATATATATATATATTTATAGAACTCTACGTTATTTTATGTGTATTCGTATATATATTTTGAAACAAATTTACATTGTTTTATATGTATTTTGCATATCTGTTCCAATACAAATTTACCTTATTGTATGTGCATTTTGTATATTTATTTTAATAGAAATTCAACTATTTTATGTGTATTTTGGTATATATAATTTTATAAAAAATGCGTTATTTTATAGGTATTTTGCATCTTAGTTTTCATACAACTGTTCATTATTTTATTAATATTCTGTGTATATATTTTGATACGATTTTATATTATACTATTTGTGTTTTGTATATATTTTTTATACATATTTTCATTATTTAATGTGTATTTTTATATATATTTTATACAAATTAACGTTATTTTAAGTGTATTTTATATATGTATTTAAAT
Source organism: Eriocheir sinensis (assembly GCF_024679095.1). NCBI lineage: Eukaryota > Metazoa > Arthropoda > Malacostraca > Decapoda > Varunidae > Eriocheir > Eriocheir sinensis. Next base: position 208,925 of record NW_026111839.1, read on the forward strand.
ACAAATTTACCTAATTTTATGTGTATTTTGTATATTTATTTTCATACAAATTTAAATTATTTTTGTGTTTTTTTGTATATACATATAGAGTAAATTTCTATGAAAATATATATTCAAAATACATATAAAATTATGTAAATAAGTATAAAAATATATATATCAAATACACCTAAAAAAATGAGAATTCGTATCAAAATAAATAAACAAAATTCCGATAAAAGAACGTATATTTGTAGGAAAATAAATATACAAAATACACATAAATTACGAAAATTTGAATAAAAATATATACAAAAAAACAAAAAAATAAATTTCAATTTGTATGAAAATAGATATACAAAATACACATATAATTAGTTAAATTTGTATTTAAATACATGTACAAAATACACATAAAATAATGTAAATTTGTACGTTCTTTTATCGGAATTTTCTTTATATATATATTTTTATACTTTTTTCCATAATTTTATATGTATTTTTAATATATATTTTCATAGAAATTTACTCTATTTTATGTGTATTCGTATATATATTCTGATACAAATTAACATTATTTATGTGTATTTCGCATATCTATTTCAATACAAATTTTCTTTATTGTATGTGCCTTTTGTATATTTATTTTGATACAAATTTAATTATTTTATGTGTGTTTTTGTATATATATTTTTAAACAAATATGCGTTATTATATGGGTATTTTGCATCTTTATTTTCATACAAATTTACATTATTTTATTGATAGTCTGTTTATTTATTTTGATACGATTTTACGTTATTCTGTGTATTTTGTATACATATTTTTAGACATATTTACATTATTTAATGTATATTTTGTACATACATTTTATGGAAATTTACGTTATCTTATGTGTATTTGTTTATATAGTTTCAGACAAATTTACATTATTTTATGTGTATTTTGTATATGTATTTCAAAAAAAATTTGCCTAATTTCATGTGTATTTTGCATATCTACTTTCAAACAAATTTAAATTATTTTTGTGTATTTTTGTATATATTTTTATACAAATTTTTGTTATTTTATTTGTATTTTGTATATATATTTTTCTACAAATATACATTCTTTTAGAGGAAATTTTGTTTATTTATTTTGATACGAATTTACATTATTTTATGTGTATTTTGTATATATATTTTTCTATGTATTTACATTATTTAATGTGTATTTTGTATATATATTTTCATAAAAATCTACGTTATTTTATTGTGTGTATTCGTATATATTTTGATACAAATTTACTTTATTTTATTTGTTTTTTGCATATCTATTTCAATAAAAATCTACCTTATTGTATGTGTATTTTGTATATTTATTTTAATACAAATTTAATTATTTTATGTGTATTTTTGTATACATTTTTTTTTAAATATGAGTTATTTTATGGGTATATTGCATCTTTAATTTTATAAATTTTTACATTACGTACAAATAAAATAATACAAATTTAATTATTCTATGGTAAATTTGTTTCAAAATATATATACGATTACACATAAAATAACATTGATTTCTATAGGAATATATATACAAAATACACATGAAATGATGTAAATATGTATAAAAATATATATACAAAATACACATTAAATACTGTAAATTCGCGTCAAAATAAATAAACAAAATATCAATAAAAGAATGTGTATTTGTATGATACATTTTCTTATACGTATTTACTTCATTTTATGTGTATTTTGTATATATATTTTTATACAAATCTACGTTATTTTATGTGTATTTGTATATATATTTTGAAACAAATTTACATTGTTTTATATGTATTTTGCATATATATTTCAATACAGATTTACCTTATTGTATGTGTATTTTGTATATTTATTTTAATACAAATTAATTTTTTCATGTGTTTTTTGGTATATATATTTTTATAAAAAATGCGTTATTTAATGGGTATTTTGCATCTTTATTTTCATACAACTTTACATTGTTTTAATAACATTCTGGTATTTATTTTGATACGATTTTACATTATTCTATTTGTGTTTTGTATATATTTTTTTATACATATTTACATTATTTAATGTGTATTTTGTATATTTTAAAACAAATTTACGTTATTTTATGCGCATCTGTTAAAATATTTTCATACAAATTTACATTATTTTATGTATTTTGTATATATATTTCAATACAAATTTAGTTTATTTTATGTATATTTTGAATATCTATTTTCATTCGTATCAAAATAAATAAACAAAATAGCAATAAAATAATGTAAATTTGTATGAGAAAACATATACAAAAACACATAAAATAACGCAAATTTCTAAAAAAATATATGTACAAAAATGCACATAAAATAAAGTAAATTTGCATAAAAATATATATACAAAACACACATTAAATAACGTAAATGCGTACATAAAATAACCTAAATTTGTATAAAACTATATACAAAAATACACAAAAATATTTAAAATTTGTATGAAAAGAAATATACAAAATACACATATAATTAGGTAAATTTGTATTGAAATACATATACAAAATACACATAAAATAATGTAAATTTGAATGAAAATATATAAACAAATACACTTAAAATAGCGTAAATGTGTATAAGATATATATGCAAGATACACATTAAATAATGTTAATGTGTATAAAAAAATATATACAAAAAAAATAGAATAATGTAAAATCCTATCAATATAAATACACAAAATATCAATAAAATAATGTAAATTTGTATGAAAAGAAAGATGCAAAATTCCCATAAAATATCGCATTTTTTTAAAAATATATATACCAAAATACACATAAAATATTTAAATTTGTATTCAAATAAATATACAAAATGCATATACAGTAAGGTAAATATGTATTGAAAGAGATATTCAAAAATACATATAAAACAAAGTAAATTTGTTTTAAAAATATATATACGAATACACATAAAATAACGTAGATTTCTATAGAAATATATATACAAAATACACATGAAATTATGTAAATACGTATAAAAATATATATACAAAATACATATCTAGGTAAATTCGTGTCAAAATAAATAAACAAAATATCATGAAAAGAATGTATGAATGTATGAAAATAAATAATAGATAATAAATTTGAATGAAATATATATGCAAGATACACATTAAATAATGTATATATGTATAAAAAAAATATATACAAAAAACAAATAGAATAATGTGAAATCGTATCAAAATAAATACACCGAATATTAATAATATAATGTAAATTTGTATGAAAATAAAGATGCAAAATTCCCATCAAATAGCGCATTTCTTATAAAAATATATATACCAAAATACACATAAAATATTTAAATTTGTATTGAAATAAATATACAAAATGCACATACAATAAGGTAAATTTGTATTGAAAGAGATATGCAAAAATACATATAAAACAATGTAAATTTGTTTCAAAATATATATACGAATACACATAAAATAACGTAGATTTCTATAAAAATATATATATACAAAATACACATAAAATTAAGTAAATACGTACAAAAATAGATATACAAAATACACACAGAATAATGTAAAATTGTTTCAAAAAAAAATAACCAGAATATAAATAAAATAATGTAAATTTGTATGAAAATAAAAATGCAAAATACCCATAAAATAAAGCATATTTTTATAAAAATACATATACAAAAGTACATATAGCATAATTAAATTTGTATTAAAATTAATATACAAAATGCATATACAATAATGTAAATTTGTATTGAAAAAATATGCAAAATACACATAAAACAGTGTAAATTTATTTCAAAATCTATATACGAATACTCATAAATCAACGTAGATTTCTATAGAAATATATATACAAAATAAACATCAAATGATGTAAACACGTATAGAAATATATATATAAAATACACACTAAATAATGTAAATTCGCGTCAAAATAAATAAACAAAATATCAATAAAAGAATGTGTATTTGTATGAAAATAGATAAACAATATACACATAAAATCACCTAAATTTGTATAAAACTATATACAAAAATACACAAAAATAATTTTAATTTGTATGAAAATAAATATACAAAATACACATAAAATTAGGTAAATTTGTATTGAAATACATTTACAAAATACACATAAATTAATGTAAATTTGAATGAAAATATATAAAGAAATACACTTAAAATAACGTAAATTTGTATAAAATATATATAAAAAATACACATTAAATAATGTAAATATGTATAAGAAAATATATACAAAACACAAATAGAATAATATAAAATCGTATCAAAATAAATACACAGAATATTAATAAAATAATGTAAATTTGTATGAAAATTACGATGCAAAATACCCATAAAATAACGCATTTTTTATAAAAAAATATTTATACCAAGACTCACATAAAATATTTGAATTTGTATTAAAATAAATATACAAAATGCACATACAATAAGGTAAATTTGTATTGAAATAGATATGCAAAATACATATAAAACCATGTAAATTTTTTTCAAAATATATATACGAATACACATAAAATAACGTAGATTTCTATGAAAATAAATATACAAAATACACATAAAATGAAGTAAATACGTATAAAAAAAGGTATACAAAATACACATAAAATAATGTAAACTCGTATCAAAATAAATAAACAAAATACTAATAAAAGAATGTGTATTGTATATATATAAATATACAAAATATAAATAAAATAACGTAAATTTATATAAAACTATATGCAAAAATACACAAAAGTAATTAAATTTGTGTGAAAATAGATATACAAAATACATGTGTATTTTGTATATTTATTTTCATAAAAATTGAAATTATTTTTGTTTATTTTTTTATATATTTTCATACAAATTTTCGTTATTTAATGTGTATTTTGTATATTTATTTTTTCCACAAATATACGTTCTTTTATCTAAATTTTGTTTATTGAATTTGAAACGAATTTACCTTATTTTGTATATCTATTTTCATACAAATTAAAATACTTCTGTGTATTTTTGTATATAGTTTTATATAAATTCACGTTATTTTATGTGTATTTTGTATATTTATATTTATACAAATACACATTCTTTTATTGGTATTTTGTATATTTATTTTGATACGAATTTACATTATTTTATGTGTATTTTGTATATATCTTTTTATACGTATTTACTTCATTTTATGTGCATTTTGAATATATATTTTTATAGAAATCTACGTTATTTTATGTGTATTCGTATATATATTTTGAAACGAATTTACATTGTTTTATATGTATTTTGCATATCTATTTCAATACAAATTTACCTTATTGTATGTGTTTTTTTTATATTTATTTTAATATAAATTTAATTTTTTGATGTTTATTTTGGTATATATATTTTATAAATAAAAAAAATGTGTTATTTTATGGGTATTTTTATAAATATTTTGATACAAATCTACATTATTTTATGTATTTTGTATATACATTTCAATTCAAATTTAGCTTATTTTATCTGTATTTTGTATATCTATTTTCATACGAATTTAATTACTTCTGTGTATTTTTGTATATAGTTTTATACAAATTGACGTTATTTTATGTGTATTTTGTATATTTATATTTATACAAATACACATTCTTTTATTGGTATTTTGTTTATTTATTTTGATACGAATTTACATTATTTTATGTGTATTTTGTATACATTTTCTTATACGTATTTTCTTCATTTTATGTGTATTTTGTATATATATTTTTATACAAATCTACGTTATTTTATGTGTATTCGTATATATATTTTGAAACAAATTTACATTGTTTTATATGTATTTTGCATATCTATTTCAATACAGATTTACCTTATTGTATGTGTATTTTGTATATTTATTTTAATACAAATTAATTTTTTCATGTGTATTTTGGTATATATATTTTTATAAAAAATGCGTTATTTAATGGGTATTTTGCATCTTTATTTTCATACAAATTTACATTGTTTTATTAATATTTTGTGTATTTATTTTGATACGATTTTACATTATTCTATTTGTGTTTTGTATATATTTTTTTATACATATTTACATTATTTAATGTGTGTTTTGTATATTTTTAAACAAATTTACGTTATTTTATGCGCATCTGTTAAAATATTTTGATACAAATTTACATTATTTTATGTATTTTGTATATATATTTCAATAAAATTTAGTTTATTTTATGTATATTTTGTATATATATTTTCATTTATATCAAAATAAATAAACAAAATAGCAATAAAATAATGTAAATTTATATGAGAAAACATATACAAATACACATAAAATAACGGAAATTTCTAAAAAAATATATGTACAAAAATGCACATAAAATAAAGTAAATTTGCATAAAAATATATATACAAAACACACATTAAATAATGTAAATGCGTACATAAAATAACCTAAATTTGTATAAAACTATATACAAAAATACACAAAAATATTTAAAATTTGTATGAAAAGAAATATACAAAATACTCATAAAATTAGGTAAATTTGTATTGAAATACATATACAAAATACACATAAAATAATGTAAATTTGAATGAAAATATATAAACAAATACACTTAAAATAACGTAAATGTTTATAAAATATATATGCAAGATACACATTAAATAATGTAAATGTGTATAAAAAAATATATACAAAAAAGAAATAGAATAATGTAAAATCCTATCAATATAAATACACAGAATATCAATGAAATAATGTAAATTTGTATGAAAAGAAAGATGCAAAATTCCCATAAAATAGCGCATTTTTTATAAAAATATATATACCAAAATACACATAAAATATTTAAATTTGTATTAAAATAAATATACAAAATGCATATACAGTAAGGTAATTATGTATTGAAAGAGATATTCAAAAATACATATAAAACAAAGTAAATTTGTTTCAAAATATATATGCGAATACACATAAAATAACGTAGATTTCTATAGAAATATATATACAAAATACACATGAAATTATGTAAATACGTATAAAAATATATATACAAAATACATATCTAGGTAAATTCGTGTCAAAATAAATAAACAAAATATCATGAAAAGAATGTGTATTTGTATGAAAATAAATAATAGATAATAAATTTGTATGAAATATATATGCAAGATACACATTAAATAATGTAAATATGTATAAAAAAAATATATACAAAAAACAAATAGAATAATGTGAAATCGTATCAAAATAAATACACCGAATATTAATAAAATAATGTAAATTTGTATGAAAATAAAGATGCAAAATTCCCATTAAATAGCTCATTTCTTATAAAAATATATATAACAAAATACACATAAAATATTTAAATTTGTATTGAAATAAATATACAAAATGCACATACAATAAGGTAAACTTGTATTGAAAGAGATATGCAAAAATACATATAAAACAATGTAAATTTGTTTCAAAATATATATACGAATACACATAAAATAACGTAGATTTCTATAAAAATATATATACAAAATACAGATAAAATTAAGTAAATACGTATAAAAATAGATATACAAAATACACATAGAATAATATAAAATTGTTTCAAAAAAAATATAAACAGAATATAAATAAAATAATGTAAACTTGTATGAAAATAAAAAAGCAAAATACCCATAAAATAAAGCATATTTTTATAAAAATACATATACAAAAATACATATACCATAATTAAATTTGTATTAAAATTAATATACAAAATGCATATACAATAAGGTAAATTTGTATTGAAAAAATATGCAAAATACACATAAAACAGTGTAAATTTATTTCAAAATCTATATACGAATACTCATAAGTCAACGTAGATTTCTATAATAATATAATATATATATATATATATATATATATATATATATATATATATATATATATATATATATATATATATATATATATCTATATATATATATATATATATATATATATACATATATATATATATATATATATATATATATATATATATATATATATATATATATATATATATATATATATATATATATAAAACATTAAATAATGTAAATTCGCGTCAAAATAAATAAACAAAATATCAATAAAAGAATGTGTATTTGTATGAAAATAGATATACAATATACACATAAAATCACCTAAATTTGTATAAAACTATATACAAAAATACACAAAAATAATTTTAATTCGTATGAAAATATATATACAAAAAACACATAAAATTAGGTAAATTTGTATTGAAATACATTTACAAAATACACATAAAATAATGTAAATTTGAATGAAAATATATAAACAAATACACTTAAAATAACGTAAATTTGTATAAAATATATATAAAAAATACACATTAAATAATGTAAATATGCATAAAAAAATATATACAAAACACAAATAGAATAATATAAAATCGTATCAAAATAAATACAGAGAATATTAATAAAATAATGTAAATTTGTATGAAAATTAAGATGCAAAATACCCATAAAAAAACGCATTTTTTATAAAAAATATATATACCAAGACACACATAAAATATTTGAATTTGTATTAAAATAAATATACAAAATGCACATACAATAAGGTAGATTTGTATGGAAATAGATATGCAAAATACATATAAAACCATGTAAATTTTTTTCAAAATATATATACGAATACACATAAAATAACGTAGATTTCTATGAAAATAAATATACAAACACACATAAAATGAAGTAAATACGGATAAAAAAAGGTATACAAAATACACATAAAATAATGTAAACTCGTATGAAAATAAATAAAGAAAATACTAATAAAAGAATGTGTATTGTATAAATATAAATATAAAAAAACGTAAATTTATATAAAACTATATGCAAAAATACACAAAAGTAATTAAATTTGTGTGAAAATAGATATACATAATACATGTGTATTTTGTATATTTCTTTTCATACAAATTGAAATTATTTTTGTTTATTTTTTTATATATTTTCATACAAATTTTCGTTATCTTATGTGTATTTTGTATATTTATTTTTTCTACAAATATACGTTCTTTTATCTGAATTTTGTTTATTGAATTTGAAACGAATTTTCCTTATTTTGTATATCTATTTTCATACAAATTAAAATAATTCTGTGTATTTTTGTATACAGTTTTATATAAATTTACGTTATTTTATGTGTATTTTGAATATTTATATTTATACAAATACACATTCTTTTATTGGAATTTTTTTTATTTTGATACAAATTTATATTATTTTATGTTTATTTTGTATATATTTTTTTATACGTATTTACTTCATTTTATGTGTATTTTGTATATATATTTTTAAAGAAATCTACGTTATTTTATGTGTATTCGTATATATATTTTGAAACAAATTTACATTGTTTTATATGTATTTTGCCTATCTATTTCAATACAAATTTACCTTATTGTATGTGTTTTTTATATATTTATTTTAATACAAATTTAATTTTTTTATGTGTATTTTGGTATATATGGTAAGGTAAATTTGTATTGAAAGAGATATTCAAAAATACATATAAAACAATGTAAATTTGTTTCAAAATATATATACAAAATACACATAAAATGAAGTAAATACGTATAAAAAAATGAATACAAAAAACACATAAAAATCGTATCAAAATAAATAAACAAAATACCAGTAAAAGAATGTGTATTTGTATAATTATAAATATACAAAATACACAAAAAATATCGTAAATTTGTATAAAACTATATACAAAAATACACAAAAGTAATTAAATTTGTATGAAAATATATATACAAAATACAGCTAAAATAAGCTAAATTTGAATTGAAATGTACATACAAAATACATAAAATAATGTAAATCTGTATCAAAATATTTATACACATACATATAATAACGTAGATTTGTTTAAAAATATATAAACAAAATACACATTAAGTAATGTAAATACGTATAAAAATTATGTACAAAATACACATATAATCATGTAATTCGTATCAAAATAAATAAACAAAATATCAATAAAATAATGTAAATTTGTATGAGAAAACATATACAAATAACGCAAATTTCTATAAAAATATATGTACAAAAATGCACATAAAATAAAGTAAATTTGCATAAAAATATATATACAAAACACACACTAAATAATGTAAATCAGTACATAAAATAACCTAAATTTGTATAAAACTATATACAAAAATACACAAAAATAATTTAAATTTGTTTGAAAAGAAATATACAAAATACACATAAAATTTGGTAAATTTGTATTGAAATACATATACAAAAAACACATCAAATAATGTAAATTTGAATGAAAATATATAAACAAATACACTTAAAATAACGTAAATTTGTATAAAATATATATGCAAGATACACATTAAATAATGTAAATGTGTATAAAAAAACATATATAAAAAACAAATAGAATAATGTAAAATCGTATTAAAATGAATACACAGATTATCAATAAAATAATGTAAATTTGTATGAAAATAAAGATGCAAAATTCCCAAAAATTATCGCATTTTTCATAAAAATATATTTACCAAAATACACATAAAATATTTAAATTTGTATTTAAATATATATACAAAATGCATATACAGTCAGGTAAATTTGTATTGAAAGAGATATTCAAAAATACATATAAAACAATGTAAATTTGTTTCAAAATATATATACGAATACACATAAAATAAAGTAGATTTCTATAGAAATATATATACAAAATACATATGAAATTATGTAAATACGTATAAAAATATATATACAAAATACATATCAAATAATGTAAATTCGTGTCAAAATAAATAAACAAAATATCACGAAAAGAATGTGTATTTGTATGAAGATAGATAATAGATAATAAATTTGTATAAAATATTTATGCAAGATTCACATTAAATAATGTAAATATGTATAAAAAAGTATATACAAAAAAACAAATAGAATAATGTAACATCGTATCAAAATAAATACACCGAATATTAATAAAATAATGTAAATTTGTATGAAAATAAAGATGCAAAATTCATATAAAATAGCGCATTTCTTATAAAAACATATATACCAAAATACATATAAAATATTTAAATTTGCATTGAATGCACATACAATAAGGTAAATTTGTATTGAAAGAGATATGCAAAAAATACATATAAAACAATGTAAATTTGTTTCAAAATATATATACGAATACAAATAAAAAAACGTAGATTTCTATAAAAAATATATATACAAAATACACATAAAATTAAGTAAATACGTATAAAAAAATGTATACAAAATACACATAAAATAATGTAAATTCGAATTAAAATAAATAAACAAAATACCAATAAAAGAATGTGTATTTAGATAAATATAAATATACAAAATACACATACAAAATAAAAATAAAATAAGGTAGATTTGTGATAAAATATATGTACAAAATACATATAAAATAATGTAAATTTATATGAAAATATATATACAAATACACATAAAATACCATGCATTTGTATAAAAATATATATTCAAAATAAATATTAAATAATGTAAAAGCGTATAAAAATATATATATATATATATATATACAAAGTACATATAAAATGATGTAAATTCGTATCAATATAAATCAACAAAACACCAATAAAATAATATATATTTGAATGAAAATAAATTTACAAAATACACATAACATAACTAAAATTTGTATTAAAATATATACAAAAATACATAGAAATAATTTGAGTTTGTATGAAAATAGATATACAAAATACACATAAAACTAGGTAAATTTCTTTTGAAATGTATATACAAAATACCCATAAAATATTGTAAATTTGTGTCAAAATATATAAACAAATACACATAAAATAACGTAAATTTGTACAAAAAATATATACAAAATACACATAGAATAATGTCAATTCGTATCAGAATGAATGAGCAGAATATCAATAAAATAATGTAAATTTGTATGAAAATAAAGATGCAAAATACCCATAAAATAAAGCATATGTTTATAAAAATACAGATACAAAAATACACATCGAATAATTCAATTTATATTAAAATTAATATAATAATATATAATAATGTAAATTTGTATTGAAAAAATATGCAACATACACGTTTACTCATACAAATTTTAATTTTTTTATTGGTATTTTGTTTATTTATTTTGATACGAATTACATGATTATATGTGTATTTTGTACATATTTTTTTATACGTATTTACATTATTTAATGTGTATTTTGTTTATATATTTTCATACAAATTTACGTTATTATATGTGTATTTGTATAAATATTTTGATACAAATTTACTTTATTTCATGTATTTTGTATATATATTTCAACTCAAATTTAGCTTATTTTGTGTGTATTTTGTATATATTTTCATACAAATTTAATTACTTCTGTGTATCTTTTAAAATATATACGAATACACACAATAAAATAACTTAAATTTTTATGAAATTGTATTTATAAAATACACATAAAATAATTTAAATACGTAGAAAAATATATATACAAAATACACATAAAATAATGTAAACTCGTAACAAAATAAATACACAAAATTCCAATAAAAGAATGTATATTTGGAGGAAAATATATATACAAAAAACAAATAAAATAACTAAAATTTGTATAAAAATATATATAAAAATACACAAAAATAATTTAAATTTGTTTGAAAATAGATATGCAAAATACACATAAAGTTAGGCATATTTGTATTGAAATACATATACAAAACTCACATAAAATAATGTAAATTTGTATGAAAATATATAAACAAATACACATAAAATAACGTAAATTTGGATAAAATATATATATACAAAATATACTTTTAAATATTTTAAATATGTATAAAAATATATTATATTATATATATTTTTATTGAAATTTGCGTTATTTATGTGTATTTTGTATATGTTTTCTCATAGAAATTTACATTATTTTATTGGTATTTTGTCTATTTATTTTGATACGAATTACATGATTGTTTGTGTATTTTGCACATTTTTTTATACGTATTTACATTATTTAATGTGTATTTTGTTTATATATTTTTATACAAATTTACGTTATTATATGTGTATTTTTATAAGTATTTTGATACAAATTTACATTATTTTATGTATTTTTTATATATATTTCAATTCAAATTTAGCTTATTTTATGGGTATTTTGTAAATCTATTTTAATACAAATTTAATTACTTCTATGTATTTTTGTATATAGTTTTATATAAATTTACGTTATTTTATGTGTATTTTGTATATTTATATTTATACAAACACACATTCTTTTATTAGTATTTTGTCTATTTATTTTGATACGAATTACATGATTGTTTGTGTATTTTGTACATTTTTTTATACGTATTTACATTATTTAATGTGTATTTTGTTTATATATTTTTATACAAATTTACGTTATTATATGTGTATTTTTATAAGTATTTTGATACAAATTTACATTATTTTATGTATTTTGTATATATATTTCAATTCAAATTTAGCTTATTTTATGTGTATTTTGTAAATCTATTTTAATACAAATTTAATTACTTTTATGTATTTTTGTATATAGTTTTATATAAATTTACGTTATTTTATGTGTATTTTGTATATTTATATTTATACAAACACACATTCTTTTATTAGTATTTTGTTTTTTTTATTTTGATACGAGTTTACATTATTTTATGTTTATTTTGTATACTTTTTTTTATACGTACTTACTTAATTATATGTGTATTTTGTATATATATTTTTATAGAAATCTACGTTATTTTAGGTGTATTCCTTTATATATTTTGAAACAAATTTACATTGTTTTATATGTATTTTGCGTATCTATTTCAATACAATACACTTTGTACTTTTGTATACTTATTTTAATACAAAATCAGATATTTTATGTGTTTTCGTATATATATTTTTATATAAAATGAGTTATCTTATGGGTATTTTGCATATTAATTTTCATACAAATTTACATTATTTTATTAGTTTTTTATCTATTTTTTTATACATATTTACATTATTTAATGTTTATTTGTATATATATTTCATACAAATTTACGTTATTTTAAGTGTATATGTTTATATATTTTCATTCAAATTTACATTATTTTATGTGTATTTTGTATATGTATTTCAAAACAAAATTACCTAATTTTATGTGTTTTTTGTATATTTATTTTCATACAAGTTAGAATTATTTTTGAGAATTTTTGTATATAGTTTTATACAAATTTATGTTATTTAATTTGTATTTTGTATATCTATTTTCATACAAATACACATTCTTTTCATGATATTTTGTTTATTTATTTTGACGCGAATTTACATTATTTAATGTGTATTTTGTATATATATTTTTATACGTATTTACATCATTTCATGTATAATTTGTATATATATTTCTATAGAAATCTACGTTATTTTATGTGTATTCGTATATATATTTTGAAACAAATTTACATTGTTTTATGAGTATTTTGCCTATTTTTTCAATACAAATTTACCTTATTGTATGTGCATTTTGTATATTAATTTTAATACAAATTTGATTATTTATTTTCGTATATGTATTTTTTTTTTAAATATGCTTTATTTTATGGGTATTTTGCATTTTTTTTTCATACAAATTTACATTATTTTATTGATATTCTGTGTATTTATTTTTATATGATTTTACATTATTCTATGTGTATTTTGTATATATATTTTATATAAAATATACGTTATTTTATGTGTATTTGTTTTCATTTCATACAAATTTACATTATTTTATGTGTTTTGTGTACATGTATTGAAATACAAATTTAACTAGTTATATGTGTATTTTTATATCTATTTTTTATGTATATTTTCATAGAAATTTACTCTTTTATGAGTATACGTATATATATTTTCATACAAATTTACATTATTGATGTGTATTTTGCATATCTATTTCAATGCAAATTTACTTTATTGTACGTGCATTTTGTATATTTATTTTAATACAAATTTAATTACTTTATATGTATTTTGGTATATATATTTTTATGCAAATATGCGTTATTATATGGATATTTTGCATTTTTATTTTCATACAAATTTATATTATTTTATTGATATTCTGTTTATTTATTTTGATACGTTATTTTATTGTGTGTATTCGTATATATTTTGATACAAATTTTATACAAATTCTTGTTATTTAATGTGTATTTGTTCCTCCCGAAACTGACCTATCTTTCGGCCACCTCTTTGGATTCTTTTTAGGAGAAGCGAGTAGCGGTCTTTTTTTTTATTAATGTTTACTTTTTTGTGCCCTTGAGCTGTCTCCTTTGCTGTAAAAAAAAAACTGTATTTTGATATAAATTTATATTATTTTATGTGTATTTTTACATATATTTCATTACAAATTTACCTTATTTCATGTTTATTTTGTATATTTGTCTCATTCAATTTTAAATTATTTTATGTGTATATTTTTATTTCTATTTAGGTTATTTTATGTGTATTTTCTTTATACATTTTCATCCAAAACTACATTATTTTATTGGTATTTTCTTAATTTAATTCGATACGAATTTAAATTATTTCATAGGTATTTTGTATTTTTATTTTCATACAAATTTATATTATTTTATTGATATTCTGTTTATTTATTTTGATACGTTATTTTATTGTGTGTATTCGTATATATTTTGATACAAATTTATACAACAAATTCTTATTTTAATGTGTATTTGTTCCTCCCACAACTGATCTATCCACCTACCTTTTTGGATTCTTTTTTAAGAAAGCAGTAGCAGTTTTTTTTATCTAAAAAGCGGGCCGCTTTTTAGAGTTTTTCTCAATGTCAAATTAAAAGTAACAGACATTTTTAAAGTTTTTGTTCTTGAATAAGTAGAACAGAACTATGACTATCTGTGACAGTAATGAAATCCTTTTGCATATCATATATATGGAGGTACATGTGCTCAAACAGGCGGGCCCACTTACCCCAAGCTTTGGGGCAAGTGGGCCGACACCAAATAAAAGCACATTCAAGCACAAATCAGGTGCCTATCTCACCATCACTCCAGTGAATAGAGAGGCAGAGAACATCATTTTGTTCTTTACAAATGTTGGTTTGGGTAATTTGTTATTAATATCATGTAAATTAGTGTCCAAAATATCAGGATTTAAAGGTTTATCAAAGCAGAAGTGCTTTCTGTCACCACTGTGTTTGTTTCTCAAGTAACTGAGGCTCCAAATATCACTGGAAATCCTTTTTTCCGTTATTCCTACATAATGGAATAGGTGCTTTTTGTCGAGAACCTGATCAGAACATAATCACCCTGTTCTAATGACATGGTCTCAGCTGCATTGCTGGTACCCTCTGCCTCGCATACAACATCATCATCAGGCTCAATAGGTTCAATGTCAGAAAGAGTGTACTCAGAGGTACTAGAATCAGGTGTTGGTGACCTTGTTTATTGTTTTTTAGTAGGATGCAGCTGGTGTACTGCTCTTGATGGACCTGCTGCATGTCGACATAGAACCGTGACATCTGCAGTAGTAACACTTTTGCCAGGTGACACCAAAAGTCTTTTTGACCTAACAACAGCATTTGGCTTTGTGTTTGCTGCATATCGCAATTCTTTTATGTGATCAATGATCAAGGGACTGACCAAATTTGTTGCTGGTGACTCACCTTGGTGCTGCAGCCTTTTCAGCACTCGTGATTTGTCTAAAGGATGAATTCCTGTGGTTGCATAGGACTTAACAAGTAATTCACTCATGTTGGGCATGCCATTGCAGAGTTGCAGAAGAAGGTATGGGAATCATTGTTTTGGCAAGGTGGTGAAATGCTTATTAGGGCCAGACTTCCATTCTTTTAAAATTTTTCACCATGCCTTTTTCATGGGACCATATACACAAACATCTAAAGGCTGAAGGAGATGTGTGCTATTTGGAGGAAGCATCATGAACTTGATGTTATGCTCATCACACTTGGCAAGAATGTCAGCAGACATGTGAGAGGCTAGGTTGTCCCCAATCATGGCTTTAGGCAGGCCAATATCAATTCATAAAGTTTCTGTAAAAATAATCAAAACTTGAGTTGGGGTGGGTCCATTTGCCCTGGAGGCTCTACACTCCTGCCTATTTATATAATCTACCTAATATTTATGTACAACCAACCTTAGGATATTTGTAGATCCTTGTCAAAATTTCAGTTCAGTCAAATAATTTTTTCGATGCCTGCATGTTAATTGTATTTCCCTGTCTGAAAAATTCCAAAATATATCAATTTACATAATGAAATATAACTAACCACCAGTTGGCTGTAGAGGCTTCAAATTTGGTGTGTTCATTCCTTAATTGTACCACTTTCTAATGGCTGTAACCTAAAAAGAAAAATATATACCAAAAATTATTAACAATTTTTTTTTTAAAGTGGGCCCACTTACCCCTGGAAGGGCCCACTTACCCCATTCTACGGTACATATTTTTATACTCATATTTTTTTTTTTATACTCATATTTTTATGGAAATTTATTTCATGTGCATTTTTGTACATATATTTTCATAGAAATTTGCGTTATTTTATGTGTTTTTTGTATATGTTTTTTCATACAAATTTATATTATTTCATTGGTATTTTGTTTATTTATTTTGATACGAATTACATGACTATATGTGTATTTTGTACATATTTTTTATACGTATTTACGTTTTTAATGTGTATTTTGTTTATATATTTTTATACAAATTTACGTTATTATATGTGTATTTGTATAAATATTTTGATACAAATTTACTTTATTTTATGTATTTTGTATATATATGTTTCAATTCAAATTTAGCTTATTTTGTGTGTATTTTGTATATCTATTTTCATACAAATTTAATTACTTTTGTGTATTTTTGTATATAGTTTTATATAAATTTACGTTATTTTATGTGTATTTTGTATATTTATATTAATACAAATACACATTTTTTTATTGGTATATTGTTTATTTATTTTGATACGAATTTACATTAAATTATGTGTATTTTGTATACATTTTTTATACGTATTTACCTGATTTTGTGTATTTTGTATACATATTTTTATAGAAATCTACGTTATTTTATGTGTATTCGTATATATATTTTGAAACAAATTTAGATTGTTTTATATGTATTTTGCATATCTATTTCAATACAGATTTACCTTATTGTATGTATATTTTGTATATTTATTTTAATACAAATTAATTTTTTGTGTATTTTTGTAAATATATTTTTTATAAAAAAAATGCGTTATTTTATGGGTATTTTGCATCTTTATTTTCATACAAATTTACATTATTTAATTAACATTCTGTGTATTTTTTTATACGATTTTACATTATTCTATTTGTGTTTTGTATATATATTTTTTATTCATATTTACATTATTTAATGAGTATTTTGTATATATATTTAATACAAATTTACGTTAATTTAAGTGTATTTGTTTATATATTTTCATTCAAATTTACATTATTTTATGTGTATTTTGTATATGTATTTCAATAAAAATTTAGGTAATTATATGTGTATTTTGTATATTTATTTTCATACAAATTTAATTTATTTTTGTGTATTTTTATATATAGTTTTATGCAAATTTACGTTATTTTATATGTATTTTATATATGTATTTTCATACAAATACACATTCTCTTATTGATATTTTCCTTATTTATTTTGTCACGAGTTTACATTATTTAATGTGTATTTTGTATATATATTTTTATACGCATTTACATCATTTCATGTGTATTTTATACATATATTTCTATAGAAATCTACGTTATTTTAAGTGTATTCGTATATATATTTTGAAACAAATCTTCATTATTTTATGTGTATTTTGTATATATATTTCATTACAAATTTGCCTAATTTTATGTTTATTTTTATATCTATTTTCATTCAAATTCAAATTATTTTATGTGTATATATTTATTTGAATATACGTTCTTTTATGTGTATTTTCTATATATATTTTCATTCAAAATTACATTATTTTATCGGTATTTTGTTCATTTTTTTCGATACGAATTTAGATTATTTCATGTGTATTTTCTATACATATACATATAGAGTAAATTTCTACGAAAATATATATTCAAAATACATATAAAATTATGTAAATAAGTATAAAAATATATATATCAAATACACCTAAAAAATAAAAATTCGAATCAAAATAAATAAAAAAATTCCGATAAAAGAACGTATATTTGTAGGAATACACATAAAATATATAAATTTGTATTGAAATAAATATAGAAAATGCACATACAATAATGTAAACTTGTATCGAAAGAGATATGCAAAAATACATATAAAACAATGTAAATTTATTCAAAATATATATACGAATACAAATAAAAAAACGTGGATTTCTATAAAAATATATATACAAAATACACATAAAATTAAGTAAATACGTATAAAAAAATGTATACAAAATACACATAAAATAAAGTAAATTCGAATCAAAATAAATAAAGAAAATACCAATAAAAGAATGTGTATTTGTATAAATATAAATATACAAAATACACATACAAAATATACATAAAATTAGGTAAATTTGTAATGATATATATGTACAAAATACACATAAAATAATGTAAATTTATATGAAAATATAAAATACCATGAATTTGCATAAAAATATATATTCAAAATAAATATTAAATAATGTAAATGCGTATAAAAAAATATATATACAAAGTACATATAAAATAATGTAAATTCGTATCAATATAAATCAACAAAAAACCAATAAAATAATATATATTTTAATGAAAATAGATTTACAAAATACACATAACAACTAAAATTTGTATTAAAATATATACATAAATACATAGAAATAATTTGAGTTTGTATGAAAAAAGATATACAAAATACGCATAAAACTAATTAAATTTCTTTTGAAATATATATACAAAATACCCATAAAATATTGTAAATTTGTGTCAAAATATATAAACAAATACACATAAAATAACGTAAATTTGTATGAAAATAATATACAAAATACACATAGAATAATGTCAAATCGTATCGATATGAATGAGCAGATTATCAATAAAATAATGTAAATTTGTATGAAGATAAAGATGCAAAATACCCATGAAATAAATCATATTTTTATATAAATACATATACAAAAATACACATAGAATAATTAAATTTGTATTAAAATTAATATACAAAATGAATATACAAAAAAGTAAATTTGTATTGAAAAAATATGCAAAATACACATAAAAGTGTAAATTTGTTTCAAAATCTATATAAGAATACACATAAAATAACGTAGATTTCTATAGAAATATATATACAAAATACACATGAAATGATGTAAATACGTATAAAAATTTATATACAAAATACACATTAAATACTGTAAATTCGCGTCAAAGTAAATAAACAAAATATCAATAAAAGAATGTGTATTTGTATGAAAATAGATATACAAAATACACATAAAATAACCTAAAATTGTATAAAACATTTTAAACATGTATAAAAATATATTATATTATATATATTTTTATTGAAATTTGCGATATTTATGTGTATTTTGTATATGTTTTCTCATACAAATTTACATTATTTTATTGGTATTTTGTTTATTTATTTTGATACGAATTTACATTATTTTATACGTACTTTGTATATATATATTTTTATACGCATTTACATTATTTGATATTTATTTTGAATATATATCTTTATACAAATTCATGGTATTTTATGTGCATTTGTATATATATTTTCATATAAATTTACATTATTTTATGTGTATTTTGTACATATATTTCATTACAAATTTACCTTATTTTATGTTTATTTTTGTATATTTATTTCATTTAATATTAAATTATTTTATGTGTATATTTGTATTTTATTTAGATTATTTTAAGTGTATTTTCTATATATATTTTCATCTAAAAAATTACATTATTTTAATGGTATTTTGTTAATTTAATTCGATAAGAATTTAGATTATTTCATAGGTATTTTGTATACATATTTTTATACGCATTTACATTATTTAATGTGTGTTTTGTATATATATTTTTATGCAAATTTACTTTATTTTATGTGCATCTTTGTACCATGTGCATGTAAATATGCAAAAAAAAAATACATACAAAATACATATAGAATAATGTAAAATCGTATCAAAATAAATACACAGAATATCAATAAAATAAAGTAAATTTATATGAAAATAAAGAAGCAAAATACCCATAAAAAAGCATGTTTTTATAAAAATATGTATAGAAAAACACACATCAAATAATTAAATTTGTATTAAAATAAATATACAAAATGCACCTACAATATGGTAAATTTATATTGAAATAGATATGCAAAACACACATAAAACAATGTAAATTTATTTCAAAATATATATACGAATACACATAAAAAAAGTAAATTTCTATAAAAATATATATAAAAAATACATACAAAAATACACAAAAATAATTTAAATTTGTATGAAAATAAACATACAAAATACACATAAAATTAGGTAAATTTGTATTGAAATTCATATACAAAATACACATAAAATAATGAAAATTTGAATAAAAATACATAAAAAAAACTTTAAATAACGTAAATTTATATAAAATATATATACAAAATACACATTAAATAATTCAAATAAGAATGAAAAAAATATATACAAAACACAAGTAGAATAGTGTAAAATCGTATCAAAATAAATACACAGAATATTAGTAAAATAATGTAAATTTGTATGAAAATATAGATGCAAAATACCCATAAAATAACGCATTTAAAAAAAAAAATATATATATATATATATATATATATATATATATATATATATATATATATATATATATATATATATATATATATATATATATATATATATATATATATATATATATATATATATATATATACCAAAAAACACAAAAAATATTTAAATTTTTATTAAAATAAATATACAAAATGCACATTCATTAAGGTAAATTTGTATTGAAATACATATGCAAAATACATATAAACCAATTTAAATTTGTTTCAAAATATATATACGAATACACAAAGAAACGTAGATTTCTATAAAAATATATATACAAAATACACATAAAATGAAGTAAATAAGTATAAAAAAAATGTATACAAAATCCACATAAAAATTTGTATATAAATATATATACAAATACACATAAAATAATATGAATTTGTATAAAATTTGTTTCAAAATATATACGAATACACACAATAAAATAACGTAAATTTTTATGAAATTGTATTTATAAAATACACATAAAATAATTTAAATACATAGAAAAATATATATACAAAATACACATAAAATAATGTAAATTCGTATCAAAATAAATAAACAAAATTCCAATAAAAGAATGTATATTTGTAAGAAAATATATATACAAAATACAAATAAAATAAGTAGAATTTGAATAAAAATATATACAAAAATACATAAAAATAATTTAAATTTGTTTCAAAATATATATGCAAAATACACATAAAATTAGGCAAAT
The DNA here is from genome assembly GCF_024679095.1 of Eriocheir sinensis. NCBI lineage: Eukaryota > Metazoa > Arthropoda > Malacostraca > Decapoda > Varunidae > Eriocheir > Eriocheir sinensis. The sequence continues at coordinate 231,544 of NW_026111839.1, forward strand.
TTGTAATGAAATACATAAAAAATTCGCATAAAATAATGTAAATTTGTATGAAAATATATAAACAAATACACAAAATAACGTAAATTTGTATCAAATATATATATACAAAATAAACATTAAATAATGTAAATATGTATAAAAATATATATATATTAAATCGTATCAAAATAAATAAACAGAATATCAATAAAATAATGCAAATTTGTATGAAAATAAAGATGCAAAATACCCATATTGTAACGCATATTTGCATAAAAATATATATACAAAAATACATATAAAATAATTTAATTTGTATTAAAATAAATATACAAAATGCACTTACAATAAAGTAAATTTGTATTGAAATAGATATGCAAAATACACATAAATAATGTAAATTTGTATCAAAATATATATACGAATACACATAAAATAGAGTAGATTTCTATGAAAATATACATACACAATACATATAAAATGATGTAAATAAGTATAAAGATATATATATATCAAATACACCTAAATAATGTAAATTCGTATCAAAATAAATAAACAAAATTCCGATAAAAAACGTATATTTGTAGGAAAATAAATATACAAAATATACTTAAAATAACGAAAATTTGTATAAAAATATATACAAAAAAAACTTTAAATAACGTAAATTTATATAAAATATATATACAAAATACACATTAAATAATGCAAATAGTTAAAAATATATTTAAATACATGTACAAAATACACATAAAATAATGTAAATTTGTATGAAATGAAAACAAATACACATAAAATAAGGCATTTGTATAAAATATATATATATATATATATATATATATATATATATATATATATATATATATATATATATATATATATATATATATATATATATATATATATATATATATATATATATATATATATATATATAAAAATATATATATACAAAATACACATAGAATAATTAAATTTGTATTAAAATATATATACAAAATGTACATACATTAAGGTAAATTTGTATTGAATAAAAATGCAAAATACATATAAAACAATGTAAATTTGTTTCAAAATATTTAAACGAATACACAAAAATAACGTAGATTTCTATAAATATATATACAAAATACACATAAAATGACGTAAATTTTTGTAAATTGTTTTTTAAAATACACATGAAATAATTTAAATACATAGAAAAATATATATACAAAATAAACATTAAATAATGAAAATTAGCGTAAAAATAACTAAACAAAATATCAATAAAAGAATGTTCATTTGTATGCAAATATATAGACACAATACAAATAAAATAACCTAAATTTTTATAAAAATATATACAAAAATACATAAAAATAATTTAAATTTGTTTGAAAATAAATATACAAAAACACATAAAATTAGGTAAATTTGTATTTAAATACATATACAAAATACACATAAAATAAAGTAAATTTGAATGAAAATATATGAACAAATACACAAAATAACGTAAATTTTGTATAAAAAATATATATACAAAACACAAATAGAATAATGTTAAATCGTATTAAATAAATACACAGAATATTAATAAAATAATGTAAATTTGAATGAAAATAAAGATGCAAAATACCCATAAAATACCGCATTTTTTATAAAAATATATATACCAAAACACACATAAAATAATTTAATTTGTATTAAAATAAATATATAAAATGCACTTACAATAAAAGTAAATTTGTATTGAAATAGATATGCAAAATACATATAAACAATGTAAATTTGTTTAAAAATATATATACAAATACACATAAAATAGAGTAAATTTCTATGAAAATATATATTCAAAATACATATAAAATGATGTAAATAAGTATAAAAATATATATATCAAATACACCTAAAATAAAGTAGATTCGTATCAAAATAAATAAACAAAATACCAATAAAAGAATGTGTATTTTTATAAATATAAATATACAAAATATACTTAAAATAACGAAAATTTGTATAAAAATATATACAAAAAAAAACACGAAAATAATATCAATTTGTATGAAAATTGATATACAAAATACACATATAATTAGTTAAATTTATATGTACAAAATACACATAAAATAATGTAAATTTGTATGAAATGAAAACAAATACACATAAAATAAGGTACATTTGTATAAAATATATATAGTAATACACATAGAATAATGTAAAATCGTATCAAAATAAGTACACAAAATATCAATAAAATAATTTAAATTTGTATGAAAATAAGGATGCAAACTACCGATAAAATAAAGCATATTTAAAAAAAAATATATCTACAAAAATACACATAGAATAATTAAATTTGTATTAAAATATATATACAAAATGTACATACTATAAGGTAAATTTGTATTGAAAAAAAATGCAAAATACACATAAAACAGTGTAAATTTGTTTCAAAATATATAAACGAATACATATAAAATAACGTAGATTTCTATTGCAATATATATACAAAATACACATGAAATGATGTAAATACGTATAAAAATATATATACAAAATACACATTAAATAATGAAAACTCGCGTCAAAATAAATAAACAAAATATCAATAAAAGAATGTGTATTTGTATGAAAATAAATATACAAAATACACATAAAATAACCTAAATTTGTATAAAACTATATACAAAAATACATAAAAATAATTTAAATTTGTATGAAAATAAATATACAAAATACACATAAAATTAGGTAAATTTGTATTTAAATACATATACAAAATACACATAAAATAAAGTAAATTTGAATGAAAATACATGAACAAATACACTTAAAATAACGTAAATTTGTATAAAAAAATATATACAAAACACAAATAGAATAATGTAAAATCGTATTAAAATAAATACACAGAATATTAATAAAATAGTGTAGATTTGTATGAAAATAAAGATGCAAAATACCCATAAAATAACGCATTTTTTTTACTTAAAAAAATATATATACCAAAATACACATAAAAAAATTAATTTGTATTAAAATAAATATATAAAAAACACATACAATAAGGTAAATTTGTATTGAAATAGATATGGAAAATACATATAAAACAATGTAAATTTGTTTAAAAATATATATACGAATACACATAAAATAACGTAGATTTCTATAAAAATATATATACAAAGTACACATAAAATGACGTAAATACGTATAAAAAAAGAATACAAAAAACACATAAAATAATGTAAATTCGTATCAAAATAAATAAACAAAATACCAATAAAAGAATGTGTATTTGTATAAATATAAATATACATAATACACATAAAAATTATTATATAAATTTACGTTATTTTATGCGTATTTTTTATATTTATATTTATACAAATACACATTCTTTTATTGATATTTTGTTTATTTATTTTCATACGAATTTACATTATTTTATGTGTATTCGTATACATTTTTTGAAACAAATTTGCATAGTTTTATATGTATTTTGCATATCTATTTCAATACAAATTTAAATTAGTGTAAGTGTATTTTGTATAATGATTTTAATACAAATTTAAATTTTTTATGTGGTTTTTGGTATATATATTTTCATAAGAAAATGTGTTATTGTATGGGTATTTTTCTTCTTTATTTTCATACAAATTTATATTATTTTATTAATATTCTGAGTATTTATTTTGATACGATTTTACAATATTCTATTTGTGTTTTATATATATTTTTTTATATATTTTGACATTATTTAGTTTGTATTTTGTATATATATTTCATACAAATTTACGTTATTTTAAGTGTATTTACATTATTTTATGTGGATTTTGCATATATATTTTCATAAAAAATTACGTTATTTTATTGTGTGTATTCGTATATATTTTCATAAAAATTTTATACAAATTCATGTTATTTTATGTGTATTTGTATATATATTTTCATACAAATTTATATTATTTTATGTGTATTTTTACATATATTTCATTACAAATTTACCTTATTTTATGTTTATTTTTTATATTTATTTAATTTAATTTTAAATTATTTAATGTGTATATTTGTATTTGTATTTAGGTTATTTTATATGTATTTTCTATATATATTTTCATCCAAAATTACATTATTTTATTGGTATTTTCTTAATTTAATTCGATACGAATTTAGATTATTTCATAGGTACTTTGTATACATATTTTTTTACTCATTTACATTATCTATTGTGTGTTTTGTTTATATATTTTTATGCAAATTTACTTTATTTTATGTGCATTTTTGTACATATATTTTTATAGAAATTTGCTTTATTTTATGTGTATTTTGTATATGTTTTCTCACACAAATTTACATTATTTTATTGGTATTTTGTTTATTTATTTTGATACGAATTACATGATTATATGTGTATTTTGTACATATTTTTTTATACGTATTTACATTATTTAATGTGTATTTTGTTCATATATTTAAATAAAAATTACGTTATTATATGTGTATTTGTATAAATATTTTGATACAAATTTACATTATTTTATGTATTTTGTATATATATTTCAATTCAAATATAGCTTACATTTTTTTAAAAAATATATATACAAAATACACACGGAATAATGTAAAATTGTATCAAAATAAATACACAGAATGTCAATAAAATAATGTATAAATACATATAAATACACAGAATATCAATAAAATAATGTAAATTTGTATGAAAATAAAGATGCAAAATAACCATAAAATAAAGCATTTTTTTATGAAAAAACATATACAAAAATACACATAGAATAATTAAATTTGTTTTACATTTATATACAAAATGCACGTACAATAAGGTAAATTTATATTGAAAAAATATGCAAAATGCACATAAAACAATGTATATTAGTTTCAAAATATATATACGAATACACATAAAATAACATATATTTCTATAGAAATCTATGTAGAAAATACACATGAAATGACGTAAATACGTATAAAAATATATATATACAATACACATTAAATAATGTAAATCGCGTCAAAATAAATAAACAAAATATCAATAAAAAATTTATATATGTATGAAAATGGATATACAAAATACACATAAAATATTTTAGATTTATATAAAACTCTTTTTATAAAAATATATATACCAAAATAATAAAATATTTAAATTTGTATTACAATAAATATACAAAATGCACATACAATAAGGTAGATTTGTATTGAAATAGATATGCTAAATACATATAAAACAATGTAAATTTGCTTCAAAATATATATACGAATAAACATAAAATAACGTAGATTACTATAAAAATATATATACAAAATACACATTAAATGAATTAAATACGTATACGAAAATGTATACAAAATACACATAAAATAATTAAATTTGTATTAAAATAAATATACAAAATACACATACAATAAGGTAAATTTATATTGAAATAGATATGCAAAATAAACATTAAATAATGTAAATTTGTATCAAAACATATACGAATACACACAATAAAATAACGTAAATTTTTATGAAAATATATATATAAAAATACACATAAAATAATGTAAAGACGTAGAAAAATATATATACAAATTACACACAAAATAATGTGAATTCTTATGAAAATAAATGAACAAAATTCAACTAAAAGAATGTATATTTATAAAAAAATATATATACAATATACAAATAAAATAACTAAAATTTCTATAAAAATATATAAAAAATACATAAAAATAATTTAAATTTGTTTGAAAATAGATATGCAAAATATACAGAAAATTAGGCAAATTTGTAGTGAAATACATATACAAATTATACATAAAATATTGTAAATTTGTATGAAAATATATAAATAAATACACATAAAATAGCGTAAATTTATATAAAATATATATACAAAATATACATTAAATAATGTAAATGTGTATAAAAATATATATACAAAATACACATAGATTAATGTAAAATCGTATCAAAATAAATAAACAGAATATCAATAAAATAATGTAAATTTGTATGAAAATAAAGATGCAAAATACCCAAATAATAACTCAAATTTTTACAAAAATACACATAATATAATTAAATTTGTATTAAAATAAATATACAAAATACACATACAATATGGTAAATTTGTATTGAAATAGATATGCAAAATACACATAAATAATGTAAATTTGTATCAAAATATATATACGAATACCATTAAAATAGAGTAAATTTCTATGAAAATATTCAAAACACAAATAAAATGATATAAATAAGTATAAAAATATACATATCAAATACACCTAAAATAATGTAAATTCGTATAAAAATAAATAAACAAAATTACGATAAAAGAACGTATATATGTAGGAAAATAAATATACAAAATACACATAAAAATACGAAAATTTGTTTAAAAATATATACAAAAATACACAAAATTAATTTCAATTTGTATGAAAATAGATATACAAAATACACATATAATTAAATAAATTTGTATTTAAATACATGTACAAAATATACATAAAATTAGGTAGATTTGTATTGAAATACATATACAAAATACACATAAAATAATATTTAAATTTGAATGAAAATATATAAAAAATACACCTAAAATTACGTAAATTTGTAAAAAATATTTATAAAAATACACATTAAATTATGTAAATATGTATAAAAATATATATATACAAAACACAAATACAATAATGTAAAATAGTATCAAAATAAATACACAGAATCTTAATAAAATAATGTAAATTAAGATGCAAAATACCCATAAAGAAAAGCATTTTTTTATAAAAATATATATACCAAAATACACATAAAATATTTGAATTTGTATTAAAATAAATATACAAAATGCACATACAATAAGGTAAATTTGTATTGAAATAGATACGTAAAATACTTATAAAACAATGTAAATTTGTTTCAAAATATATATTCGAATACACACAAAATAACGTAAATTTCTATAAAAATATATACAAAATACACATAAAAATAAGTAAATACGTATAAACAAATGTATACAAAATACACATAAAATAATGTAAATTCGTATCAAAATAAATAAACAAAATACCAATAAAAGAACGTTTATTTGTATAAATATAAATATACAAAATACACATAAAATAACGTAAATTTGTATAAAACTATATACAAAAATACAAAGTAATTAAATTTGTATGAAAATAAAAATAAAATAAGCTAAATTTGAATTGAAATGTATATACAAAATACATAAAATAATGTATATTTGTATCAAAATATTTGCACAAATACACATTTAAAAACGTTAATATGTTTAAAACTATATAAACAAAATATACATTAAATAATGTAAACACGTATAAAAAACATGTACAAAATATACATATAATCATGTAATTCGTATCAAAATAAATAAACAAAATAGCAATAAAATAATGTAAATTTGTATGAGAAAACATATACAAATACATATAAAATAACGCTAATTTCTATAAAAATATATGTCCAAAAATGAACGTAAAATAAAGTAACTTTGGATAAAAATATATATACAAAAGACACATTAAATAATGTAAATGCGTACATAAAATAATCTAAATTTGTATGAAACTATATACAAAAAAACACAAAAATATTTTAAATTTGTATGAAAATAAATATACAAAATACACATAAAATTAGGTAAATTTGTATTGAAATACATATACAAAATACACTTAAAATAATGTAGATTTGAATGAAATTATATAAACAAATACACTTAAAATAACGTAAATTTGTATAAAATATATATAAAAAAAATACACATTAAATAATGAAAATATGTATAAAAAATATATATACAAAACACAAATAGTATAATATAAAATCGTATCGAAATATATACACAGAATATTAATAAAATAATATAAATTTGTATGAAAACTAAGATGCAAAATACCTATAAAATAACGCATTTTTTAAAAAATTGTATATACCAAAATATACAAAATATTTGAATTTGTATTAAAATAAATATACAAAATGCACATACAATAAGGTAAATTTGTATTGAAATATATATGCAAAATACATATAAAACAATGTAAATTTGTTTCAAAATATATATACGAATACACATAAAATAACGTAGATTTCTATAAAAATATATATACAAAATACACATAAAATTAAGTAAATACGAATAGAAAAAGTATACAAAATACACATAAAATAATGTAAATTCGTATAAATATAAATAAACAAAATACCAATAAAAGAATGTGTTTTTGTATAAATATAAATATACAAAATGCACATAAAATAACGTAAATTTGTATAAAACTATATACAAAAATACACAGAAGTAATTAAATTTGTATGAAAATAGATATACAAAATACACACAAAATAAGCTAAATTTGAATTGAAATATATATACAAAATACATAAAATAAAGTAGATTTGTTTCAAAATATTTTTAAGAAATACACATATAATAACGTAAATTTGTATAAAAATATTTAAACAAAATAAACATTAAGTAATGTAAATACGTATAAAAAAAATATGTACAAAATACACAAATAATCATGTCATTCGTATCAAAATAAATAAACAAAAAACTAATTAAATAATGTCAATTTGTATGAGAAAACATATACAAAATACTCATAAAATAACGCAAATTTCTATAAAAACATATGTACAAAAATGGACATAAAATTAATTTGCATAAAAAAATATATACAAAACACACATTAGATAATGTAAATGAGTATAAAAATATGTATACAAAATACCTATGAAATAATCTAAATTCGTATCGAGTTAAATTAAGAAAATAACAATAAATTAATGTAATTTTGGATGAAAATATATATAGAAAACACACATAAAATAACCTAAATACAAATATAAATAAACACATTAAATAATTTAAAATTGAATGAAATAAATATACAAAATAAACATAAAATAAGGTAAATATATGTAAAAATACACATAAAATAATATAAATTTGTATGAAAATATATATACAAATACACATAAAATAACATGAATTTGTATAAAATTTGTTTCAAAATATATACGAATACACACATTAAAATAACGTAAATTTTTATGAAAATGTATATATAAAATACACATAAAATAATATAAATACGTAAAAAAATATATATACAAAATACACATAAAATAATGTAAACTCGTAACAAAATAAATACACAAAATTCCAATAAAAGAATGTATATTTGTAGGAAAATATATATACAAAAAACAAATAAAATAACTAAAATTTGTATAAAAATATATACAAAAATACACAAAAATAATTTAAATTTCTTTGAAAATAGATATGCAAAATACACATAAAGTTAGGCATATTTGTATTAAAATACATATACAAAACTCACATAAAATAATGTAAATTTGAATAAAAATATATATACAAATACACATAAAATAACGTAAATTTGGATAAAATATATATATATATATATATATATATATATATATATATATATATATATATATATATATATATATATATATATATATATATATATATATATATATATATATATATATATATATATATATATATATATATATATATATATATATATACAAAAGATTCATTAAATATTTTAAATATGTATAAAAATATATTATATTATAAATATTTTTATTGACATTTGCCTTAATTATGTGTATTCTGTATATGTTTTCTCATAGAAATTTACATTATTTTATTGGTATTTTGTCTATTTATTTTGATACGAATTACATGATTGTTTGTGTATTTTGCACATTTTTTTTATACGTATTTATATTATTTAATGTGTATTTTGTTGATATATTTTTATACAAATTTACGTTATTATATGTGTATTTTTATAAGTATTTTGATAAAAATTTACATCATTTTATGTATTTTGTTTATATATTTCAATTCAAATTTAGCTTATTTTATGTGTATTTTGTATATCTATTTTAATACAAATTTAATTACTTCTATGTATTTTTGTATATAGTTTTATATAAATTTACGTTATTTTATGTGTATTTTGTATATTTATATTTATACAAACACACATTCTTTTATTAGTATTTTGTTTATTTATTTTGATACGAGTTTATATTATTTTATGTGTATTTTGTATATATATTTTTTATACGTATTTACTTAATTATATGTGTATTTTGTATATACATTTTTATAGAAGTCTACGTTATTTTAGGTATATTCCTTTATATATTTTGAAACAAATTTACATTATTTTATATGTATTTTGCGTATCTATTTCAATACAAATTTACCTTATTGTATGTGCATTTTGTATACTTATTTTAAAACAAAATCAGATATTTTATGTGTTTTCGTATATATATTTTTATAAAAAATGCGATATTTTAAGGGTATTTTGCATCTTTATTTTCATACAAATTTACATTATTTTATTAATATTTTGTGAATTTATTTTGATAAGATTTTACATTATTCTATTTGTGTTTTGTATCTATTTTTTTTATACATATTTACATTATTTAATGTGTATTTGTATATATATTTGTTACAAATTTACGTTATTTTAAGTGTATATGTTTATATATTTTCATTCAAATTTACATTATTTTATGTGTATTTGGTATATGTATTTCAAAACAAAATTCCCTAATTTCATGTGTTTTTTGTATATATATTTTCATACAAGTTTAAATTATTTTTGTGTATTTTTGTATACAGTTTTATACAAATTTAGGTTATTTTATTTGTATTTTGTATATCTATTTTCATACAAATACACATTCTTTTCATGATATTTTGTTTATTTAGTTTGACACGAATTTACATTATTTAATGTGTATTTTGTATATATATTTGTATACGTATTTACATCATTTCATGTGTATTTTGTATATATATTTCTATAGAAATCTACGTTATTTTATGAGTATTCGTATATATATTTTGAAACAAATTTACATTGTTTTATGTGTATTTTGCATATTTTTTCAATTCAAATTTACCTTATTGTATGTGCATTTTGTATATTAATTTTAATACAAATTTGATTATTCTATGTTTATTTTTGTATATATATTTTTATGCAAATATGCGTTATTATATGGGTATTTTGTATCTATATTTTCATACAAATTTACATTATTTAATTGATATTCTGTTTATTTATTTTGATACGATTTAACATTATTCTATGTGTATTTTGTATATATATTTTTATACATATTTACATTATTGAATGTATACTTTGTATATATATTTTATCCAAATTTACGTTATTTTATGTGTATTTGTTTATATATTTTAATACAAATTTACATAGTTTTATACAAATTTACGTTATTTTATGTGTATTTTGTATATGTATTTTCATACAAATACACATTCTTTTATTGATATTTGATTTATTTATTTTGACACGAAATTTACATTATTTAATATCTATTTTGTATATATATTTTTAAACGTATTTACAGCATCTCAAGTGCATTTTGTATATATGTTTCTATAGAAATCTACGTTATTTTATGTGTATTCGTATATATATATTTTGAAACTAATATACATTGTTTTATGTGTATTTTGCATATTTAAAAAAAAATTACCTTATTGTATGTGCATTTTGTATATTACTTTTAATACAAATTTAATTATTGAATGTGTATTTTTGAATATATATTTTTATAAAAATATGCTTAATTTTATGGGTATTTTGCACCTCTATTTTCATACAAATTTACGTTATTTTATTGATATTCTGTGTATTTATTTTGATACGATTTTACATTATTCTATGTGTATTTTTTTATATATATTTTATACAAATGTACGTTATTTTATGTGTATTTGTTTTCATTTCATACAAATTTACATTATTTTATGTGTATTTTGTACATGTATTTAAAGACAAATTTAACTAATTATCAATGTATTTTGAACATCTATTTTCATACAAATTGAAATTATTTTTTGTTTATTTTTGTATATTTTCATACAAATTTTCGTTATTTTATGTGTATTTTGTATATTTATTTTTCTACAAATATTCGTTCTTTTATCTGAATTTTGTTTATTGAATTTGATACGAATTTATCTTATTTTGTATATCTATTTTCATACAATTTTAATTACTTCTGTGTATTTTTGTATATAGTTTTATATAAATTTAGGTTACTTTATGGGTATTTTGTATATTTATATTTATACAAATACACATTCTTTTATTGGTATTTTGTTTATTTATTTTGATAGGATTTTACATTATTTTATGTGTATTTTGTATACATTTTTTTATACGTATTTACTTCATTTTATGTGTATTTTGTATATATATTTTTATAGAAATCTACGTTATTTTATGTGTATTCGTATATATATTTTGAAACAAATTTACATTGTTTTATATGTATTTTGCATATCTATTTCAATACAAATTTACCTTATTGTACAAATTTACTTAATTTTATGTGTATTTTGTATATTTCTTTTCAAACAAATTTAAATTATTTTTGTGTATTTTTGAATATAGTTTTATACAAATTTAGGTTATTTTATGTACGCATTTACATTATTTAGTGTGAGTTTTGTATATATATTTTTATGCAAATATATATACAAAATACACATGAAATTATGTAAATACGTATAAAAATATATATACAAAATACATATCTAGGTAAATTCGTGTCAAAATAAATAAACAAAATATCATGAAAAGAATGTGTATTTGTATGAAAATAAATAATAGATAATAAATTTGTATGAAATATATATGCAAGATACACATTAAATAATGTAAATATGTATAAAAACAATATATACAAAAAACAAATAGAATAATGTGAAATCGTATCAAAATAAATACTCCGAGTATTAATAAAATAATGTAAGTTTGTATGAAAATAAAGATGCAAAATTCCCATTAAATAGCTCATTTCTTATAAAAATATATATAACAAAATACTCATAAAATATTTAAATTTGTATTGAAATAAATATACAAAATGCACATACAATAAGGTAAACTTGTATTGAAAGAGATATGCAAAAATACATATAAAACAATGTAAATTTGTTTCAAAATATATATACGAATACACATAAAATAACGTAGATTTCTATAAAAATATATATACAAAATACAGATAAAATTAAGTAAATACGTATAAAAATAGATATACAAAATACACATAGGATAATACAAAATACAGATAAAATTAAGTAAATACGTATAAAAATAGATATACAAAATACACATAGGATAATATAAAATTGTTTCAAAAAAAATATAAACAGAATATAAATAAAATAATGTAAACTTGTATGAAAATAAAAAAGCAAAATACCCATAAAATAAAGCATATTTTTATAAAAATACATATACAAAAATACATATACCATAATTAAATTTGTATTAAAATTAATATACAAAATGCATATACAATAAGGTAAATTTGTATTGAAAAAATATGCAAAATACACATAAAACAGTGTAAATTTATTTCAAAATCTATATACGAATACTCATAAGTCAACGTAGATTTCTATAATAATATATATACAAAATACACATCAAATGATGTAAACACATATAAAATATATATATATATATATATATATATATATATATATATATATATATATATATATATATATATATATATATATATATATATATATATATATATATATATATATATATATATATATATATATATATATATATATATATATATATATATATATATATATATATATCTATATATATATATATATATATATATATATATATATATATATATATATATATAAATATATATATATAAAATAAATCAACAAAATATCAATAAAAGAATGTGTATTTGTATGAAAATAGATATACAATATACACATAAAATCACCTAAATTTGTATAAAACTATATACAAAATTACACAAAAATAATTTTAATTCGTATGAAAATAAATATACAAAAAACACATAAAATTAGGTAAATTTGTATTGAAATACATTTACAAAATACACATAAAATAATGTAAATTTGAATGAAAATATATAAACAAATACACTTAAAATAACGTAAATTTGAATAAAATATATATAAAAAATACACATTAAATAATGTAAATATGCATAAAAAAATATATACAAAACACAAATAGAATAATATAAAATCGTATCAAAATAAATACAGAGAATATTAATAAAATAATGTAAATTTGTATGAAAATTAAGATGCAAAATACCCATAAAATAACGCATTTTTTATAAAAATATATATACCAAGACACACATAAAATATTTGAATTTGTATTAAAATAAATATACAAAATGCACATACAATAAGGTAGATTTGTATGGAAATAGATATGCAAAATACATATAAAACCATGTAAATTTTTTTCAAAATATATATACGAATACACATAAAATAACGTAGATTTCTATGAAAATAAATATACAAACACACATAAAATGAAGTAAATACGGATAAAAAAAGGTATACAAAATACACATAAAATAATGTAAACTCGTATGAAAATAAATAAAGAAAATACTAATAAAAGAATGTGTATTGTATAAATATAAATATAAAAAAACGTAAATTTATATAAAACTATATGCAAAAATACACATAAGTAATTAAATTTGTGTGAAAATAGATATACATAATACATGTGTATTTTGTATATTTCTTTTCATACAAATTGAAATTATTTTTGTTTATTTTTTTATATATTTTCATACAAATTTTCGTTATCTTATGTGTATTTTGTATATTTATTTTTTCTACAAATATACGTTCTTTTATCTGAATTTTGTTTATTGAATTTGAAACGAATTTTCCTTATTTTGTATATCTATTTTCATACAAATTAAAATAATTCTGTGTATTTTTGTATACAGTTTTATATAAATTTACGTTATTTTATGTGTATTTTGTATATTTATATTTATACAAATACACATTCTTTTATTGGTATTTTTTTTTATTTTGATACGAATTTATATTATTTTATGTGTATTTTGTATATATTTTTTTATACGTATTTACTTCATTTTATGTGTATTTTGTATATATATTTTTATAGAAATCTACGTTATTTTATGTGTATTCGTATATATATTTTGAAACAAATTTACATTGTTTTATATGTATTTTGCCTATCTATTTCAATACAAATTTACCTTATTGTATGTGTTTTTTATATATTTATTTTAATACAAATTTATTTTTTTTATGTGTATTTTGGTATATATGGTAAGGTAAATTTGTATTGAAAGAGATATTCAAAAATACATATAAAACAATGTAAATTTGTTTCAAAATATATATACAAAATACACATAAAATGAAGTAAATACGTATAAAAAAATGGATACAAAATACACATAAAAATCGTATCAAAATAAATAAACAAAATACCAGTAAAAGAATGTGTATTTGTATAATTATAAATATACAAAATACACAAAAAATATCGTAAATTTGTATAAAACTATATACAAAAATACACAAAAGTAATTAAATTTGTATGAAAATATATATACAAAATACAGCTAAAATAAGCTAAATTTGAATTGAAATGTACATACAAAATACATAAAATAATGTAAATCTGTATCAAAATATTTATACACATACATATAATAACGTAGATTTGTTTAAAAATATATAAACAAAATACACATTAAGTAATGTAAATACGTATAAAAATTATGTACAAAATACACATATAATCATGTAATTCGTATCAAAATAAATAAACAAAATATCAATAAAATAATGTAAATTTGTATGAGAAAACATATACAAATAACGCAAATTTCTATAAAAATATATGTACAAAAATGCACATAAAATAAAGTAAATTTGCATAAAAATATATATACAAAACACACACTAAATAATGTAAATCAGTACATAAAATAACCTAAATTTGTATAAAACTATATACAAAAATACACAAAAATAATTTAAATTTGTTTGAAAAGAAATATACAAAATACACATAAAATTTGGTAAATTTGTATTGAAATACATATACAAAATACACATCAAATAATGTAAATTTGAATGAAAATATATAAACAAATACACTTAAAATAACGTAAATTTGTATAAAATATATATGCAAGATACACATTAAATAATGTAAATGTGTATAAAAAAACATATACAAAAAACAAATAGAATAATGTAAAATCGTATTAAAATAAATACACAGAATATCAATAAAATAATGTAAATTTGTATGAAAATAAAGATGCAAAATTCCCAAAAATTATCGCATTTTTTATAAAAATATATTTACCAAAATACACATAAAATATTTAAATTTGTATTTAAATAAATATACAAAATGCATATACAGTCAGGTAAATTTGTATTGAAAGAGATATTCAAAAATACATATAAAACAATGTAAATTTGTTTCAAAATATATATACGAATACACATAAAATAAAGTAGATTTCTATAGAAATATATATACAAAATACATATGAAATTATGTAAATACGTATAAAAATACATATACAAAATACATATCAAATAATGTAAATTCGTGTCAAAATAAATAAACAAAGTATCATGAAAAGAATGTGTATTTGTATGAAGATAGATAATAGATAATAAATTTGTATAAAATATTTATGCAAAATACACATTAAATAATGTAAATATGTATAAAAAAGTATATACAAAAAAACAAATAGAATAATGCAACATCGTATCAAAATAAATACACCGAATATTAATAAAATAATGTAAATTTGTATGAAAATAAAAATGCAAAATTCATATAAAATAGCGCATTTCTTATAAAAATATATATACCAAAATACATATAAAATATTTAAATTTGCATTGAAATAAATACACAAAATGCACATACAATAAGGTAAATTTGTATTGAAAGAGATATGCAAAAATACATATAAAACAATGTAAATTTGTTTCAAAATATATATACGAATACAAATAAAAAAACGTAGATTTCTATAAAAATATATATACTAAATACACATAAAATTAAGTAAATACGTATAAAAATATGTGTATACAAAATACTCATAAAATAATGTAAATTCGAATTAAAATAAATAAACAAAATACCAATAAAAGAATGTGTATTTAGATAAATATAAATATACAAAATACACATACAAAATAAAAATAAAATAAGGTAGATTTGTAATAAAATATATGTACAAAATACATATAAAATAATGTAAATTTATATGAAAATATATATACAAATACACATAAAATACCATGCATTTGTATAAAAATATATATTCAAAATAAATACTAAATAATGTAAAAGCGTATAAAAATATATATACAAAGTACATATAAAATAATGTAAATTCGTATCAATATAAATCAACAAAACACAAATGAAATAATATATATTTGAATGAAAATAAATTTACAAAATACACATAACATAACTAAAATTTGTATTAAAATATATACAAAAATACATAGAAATAATTTGAGTTTGTATGAAAATAGATATACAAAATACACATAAAACTAGGTAAATTTCTTTTGAAATGTATATACAAAATACCCATAAAATATTGTAAATTTGTGTCAAAATATATAAACAAATACACATAAAATAACGTAAATTTGTACAAAAAATATATACAAAATACACATAGAATAATGTCAATTCGTATCAGAATGAATGAGCAGAATATCAATAAAATAATGTAAATTTGTATGAAAATAAAGATGCAAAATACCCATAAAATAAAGCATATGTTTATAAAAATACAGATACAAAAATACACATCGAATAATTCAATTTGTATTAAAATCAATATACAAAATGCGTATATAATAATGTAAATTTGTATTGAAAAAATATGCAACATACACGTTTACTCATACAAATTTTTATTTTTTTATTGGTATTTTGTTTATTTATTTTGATACGAATTACATGATTATATGTGTATTTTGTACATATTTTTTTATACGTATTTACATTATTTAATGTGTATTTTGTTTATATATTTTCATACAAATTTACGTTATTATATGTGTATTTGTATAAATATTTTGATACAAATTTACTTTATTTCATGTATTTTGTATATATATTTCAACACAAATTTAGCTTATTTTGTGTGTATTTTGTATATATTTTCATACAAATTTAATTACTTCTGTGTATCTTTTAAAATATATACGAATACACACAATAAAATAACTTAAATTTTTATGAAATTGTATTTTATAAAATACACATAAAATAATTTAAATACGTAGAAAAATATATATACAAAATACACATAAAATAATGTAAACTCGTAACAAAATAAATACACAAAATTCCAATAAAAGAATGTATATTTGGAGGAAAATATATATACAAAAAACAAATAAAATAACTAAAATTTGTATAAAAAATATAAATAAAAATACACAAAAATAGTTTAAATTTGTTTGAAAATAGATATGCAAAATACACATAAAGTTAGGCATATTTGTATTGAAATACATATACAAAACTCACATAAAATAATGTAAATTTGTATGAAAATATATAAACAAATACACATAAAATAACGTAAATTTGGATAAAATATATATATACAAAATATACTTTTAAATATTTTAAATATGTATAAAAATATATATTATATATATTTTTATTGAAATTTGCGTTATTTATGTGTATTTTGTATATGTTTTCTCATAGAAATTTACATTATTTTATTGGTATTTTGTCTATTTATTTTGATACGAATTACATGATTGTTTGTGTATTTTGTACATTTTTTTATACGTATTTACATTATTTAATGTGTATTTTGTTTATATATTTTTATACAAATTTACGTTATTATATGTGTATTTTTATAAGTATTTTGATACAAATTTACATTATTTTATGTATTTTTTATATATATTTCAATTCAAATTTAGCTTATTTTATGTGTATTTTGTAAATCTATTTTAATACAAATTTAATTACTTCTATGTATTTTTGTATATAGTTTTATATAAATTTACGTTATTTTATGTGTATTTTGTATATTTATATTTATACAAACACACATTCTTTTATTAGTATTTTGTCTATTTATTTTTATACGAATTACATGATTGTTTGTGTATTTTGTACATTTTTTTTATACGTATTTACATTATTTAATGTGTATTTTGTTTATATATTTTTATACAAATTTACGTTATTATATGTGTATTTTTATAAGTATTTTGATACAAATTTATATTATTTTATGTATTTGGTATATATATTTCAATTCAAATTTAGCTTATTTTATGTGTATTTTGTAAATCTATTTTAATACAAATTTAATTACTTTTATGTATTTTTGTATATAGTTTTATATAAATTTACGTTATTTTATGTGTATTTTGTATATTTATATTTATACAAACACACATTCTTTTATTAGTATTTTGTTTTTTTTATTTTGATACGAGTTTACATTATTTTATGTTTATTTTGTATACTTTTTTTTATACGTACTTACTTAATTATATGTGTATTTTGTATATATATTTTTATAGAAATCTACGTTATTTTAGGTGTATTCCTTTATATATTTTGAAACAAATTTACATTGTTTTATATGTATTTTGCGTATCTATTTCAATACAAATTTACCTTATTGTATGTGCATTTTGTATACTTATTTTAATACAAAATCAGATATTTTATGTGTTTTCGTATATATATTTTTATAAAAAATTAGTTATTTTATGGGTATTTTGCATATTAATTTTCATACAAATTTACATTATTTTATTAGTTTTGTATCTATTTTTTTTTTACATATTTACATTATTTAATGTTTATTTGTATATATATTTCATACAAATTTACGTTATTTTAAGTGTATATGTTTATATATTTTCATTCAAATTTACATTATTTTATGTGTATTTTGTATATGTATTTCAAAACAAAATTACCTAATTTTATGTGTTTTTTGTATATTTATTTTCATACAAGTTTAAATTATTTTTGTGTATTTTTGTATATAGTTTTATACAAATTTAGGTTATTTAATTTGTATTTTGTATATCTATTTTCATACAAATACACATTCTTTTCATGATATTTTGTTTATTTATTTTGACGCGAATTTACATTATTTAATGTGTATTTTGTATATATATTTTTATACGTATTTACATCATTTCATGTATAATTTGTATATATATTTCTATAGAAATCTACGTTATTTTATGTGTATTCGTATATATATTTTGAAACAAATTTACATTGTGTTATGTATATTTTGCCTATTTTTTCAATACAAATTTACCTTATTGTATGTGCATTTTGTATATTAATTTTAATACAAATTTGATTATTCTATGTTTATTTTCGTATATGTATTTTTTTTAAAAATATGCTTTATTTTATGGGTATTTTGCATTTTTTTTTCATACAAATTTACATTATTTTATTGATATTCTGTGTATTTATTTTTATATGATTTTACATTATTCTATGTGTATTTTGTATATATATTTTATATAAAATATACGTTATTTTATGTGTATTTGTTTTCATTTCATACAAATTTACATTATTTTATGTGTTTTGTGTACATGTATTGAAATACAAATTTAACTAGTTATATGTGTATTTTTATATCTATTTTTTATGTATATTTTCATAGAAATTTACTCTTTTATGAGTATACGTATATATATTTTCTACAAATTTACATTATTGATGTGTATTTTGCATATCTATTTCAATACAAATTTACTTTATTGTACGTGCATTTTGTATATTTATTTTAATACAAATTTAATTATTTTATATGTATTTTGGTATATATATTTTTATGCAAATATGCGTTATTATATGGATATTTTGCATTTTTATTTTCATACAAATTTACATTATTTTATTGATATTCTGTTTATTTATTTTGATACGTTATTTTATTGTGTGTATTCGTATATATTTTGATACAAATTTTATACAAATTCTTGTTATTTAATGTGTATTTGTATATATGTATTTTGATACAAATTTATATTATTTTATGTGTATTTTTACATATATTTCATTATAAATTTACCTTATTTCATGTTTATTTTGTATATTTATCTCATTCAATTGTAAATTATTTTATGTGTATATTTTTATTTCTATTTAGGTTATTTTATGTGTATTTTCTTTATACATTTTCATCCAAAACTACATTATTTTATTGGTATTTTCTTAATTTAATTCGATACGAATTTAAATTATTTCATAGGTATTTTGTATACATATTTTTATACTCATTTTTTTTTTTTATACTCATATTTTTATGCAATTTTATTTGATGTGCATTTTTATACATATATTTTCATAGAAATTTGCGTTATTTTATGTGTTTTTTGTATATGTTTTTTCATACAAATTTATATTATTTCATTGGTATTTTGTTTATTTATTTTGATACGAATTACATGACTATATGTGTATTTTGTACATATTTTTTATACGTATTTACGTTTTTTAATGTGTATTTTGTTTATATATTTTTATACAAATTTACGTTATTAAATGTGTATTTGTATAAATATTTTGATACAAATTTACTTTATTTTATGTATTTTGTATATATATATTTCAATTCAAATTTAGCTTATTTTGTGTGTATTTTGTATATCTATTTTCATACAAATTTAATTACTTTTGTGTATTTTTGTATATAGTTTTATATAAATTTACGTTATTTTATGTGTATTTTGTATATTTATATTAATACAAATACACATTTTTTCATTGGTATAGTGTTTATTTATTTTGATACGAATTTACATTAAATTATGCGTATTTTGTATACATTTTTTATACGTATTTACCTGATTTTGTGTATTTTGTATACATATTTTTATAGAAATCTACGTTATTTTATGTGTATTCGTATATATATTTTGAAACAAATTTAGATTGTTTTATATGTATTTTGCATATCTATTTCAATACAGATTTACCTTATTGTATGTGTATTTTGTATATTTATTTTAATACAAATTAATTTTTTGTGTATTTTTGTAAATATATTTTTTATAAAAAAATGCGTTATTTTATGGGTATTTTGCATCTTTATTTTCATACAAATTTACATTATTTTATTAACATTCTGTGTATTTTTTTATGCGATTTTACATTATTCTATTTGTGTTTTGTATATATATTTTTTATACATATTTACATTATTTAATGAGTATTTTGTATATTTAATACAAATTTACGTTAATTTAAGTGTATTTGTTTATATATTTTCATTCAAATTTACATTATTTTATGTGTATTTTGTATATGTATTTCAATACAAATTTACCTAATTTTATGTGTATTTTGTATATTTATTTTCATACAAATTTAATTTATTTTTGTGTATTTTTATATATAGTTTTATGCAAATTTACCTTATTTTATATGTATTTTATATATGTATTTTCATACAAATACACATTCTCTTATTGATATTTTCCTTATTTATTTTGTCACGAATTTACATTATTTAATGTGTATTTTGTATATATATTTTTATACGCATTTACATCATTTCATGTGTATTTTATACATATATTTCTATAGAAATCTACGTTATTTTAAGTGTATTCGTATATATTTTTTGAAACAAATCTTCATTATTTTATGTGTATTTTGTATATATATTTCATTACAAATTTGCCTAATTTTATGTTTATTTTTATATCTATTTTCATTCAAATTCATTTTATTTTATGTGTATATATTTATTTGTATATACGTTCTTTTATGTGTATTTTCTATATATATTTTCATTCAAAATTACATTATTTTATCGGTATTTTGTTCATTTTTTTCGATACGAATTTAGATTATTTCATGTGTATTTTCTATACATATACATATAGAGTAAATTTCTACGAAAACATATATTCAATATACATATAAAATTATGTAAATAAGTATAAAAATATATATATCAAATACACCTAAAAAATAAAAATTCGTATCAAAATAAATAAAAAAATTCCGATAAAAGAACGTATATTTGTAGGAATACACATAAAATATATAAATTTGTATTGAAATAAATATACAAAATGCACATACAATAATGTAAACTTGTATTGAAAGAGATATGCAAAAATACATATAAAACAATGTAAATTTGTTCAAAATATATATACGAATACAAATAAAAAAACGTGGATTTCTATAAAAATATATATACAAAATACACATAAAATTAAGTAAATACGTATAAAAAAATGTATACAAAATACACATAAAATAATGTAAATTCGAATCAAAATAAATAAAGAAAATACCAATAAAAGAATGTGTATTTGTATAAATATAAATATACAAAATACACATACAAAATATACATAAAATTAGGTAAATTTGTAATGATATATATGTACAAAATACACATAAAATAATGTAAATTTATATGAAAATATAAAATACCATGAATTTGTATAAAAATATATATTCAAAATAAATATTAAATAATGTAAATGCGTATAAAAATAAATATATACAAAGTACATATAAAATAATGTAAATTCGTATCAATATAAATCAACAAAACACCAATAAAATAATATATATTTTAATGAAAATAGATTTACAAAATACACATAACATAACTAAAATTTGTATTAAAATATATACATAAATACATAGAAATAATTTGAGTTTGTATGAAAAAAGATATACAAAATACGCATAAAACTAGTTAAATTTCTTTTGAAATATATATACAAAATACCCATAAAATATTGTAAATTTGTGTCAAAATATATAAACAAATACACATAAAATAACGTAAATTTGTATGAAAATAATATACAAAATACACATAGAATAATGTCAAATCGTATCGATATGAATGAGCAGATTATCAATAAAATAATGTAAATTTGTATGAAGATAAAGATGCAAAATACCCATGAAATAAATCATATTTTTATATAAATACATATACAAAAATACACATAGAATAATTAAATTTGTATTAAAATTAATATACAAAATGAATATACAAAAAAGTAAATTTGTATTGAAAAAATATGCAAAATACACATAAAAGTGTAAATTTGTTTCAAAATGTATATAAGAATACACATAAAATAACGTAGATTTCTATAGAAATATATAAATAAATTACACATGAAATGATGTAAATACGTATAAAAATTTATATACAAAATACACATTAAATACTGTAAATTCGCGTCAAAGTAAATAAACAAAATATCAATAAAAGAATGTGTATTTGTATGAAAATAGATATACAAAATACACATAAAATAACCTAAAATTGTATAAAACATTTTAAACATGTATAAAAATATATTATATTATATATATTTTTATTGAAATTTGCGATATTTATGTGTATTTTGTATATGTTTTCTCATACAAATTTACATTATTTTATTGGTATTTTGTTTATTTATTTTGATACGAATTTACATTATTTTATATGTACTTTGTATATATATTTTTATACGCATTTACATTATTTGATATTTATTTTGAATATATATCTTTATACAAATTCATGGTATTTTATGTGCATTTGTATATATATTTTCATATAAATTTACATTATTTTATGTGTATTTTGTACATGTATTTCATTACAAATTTACATTATTTTATGTTTATTTTTGTATATTTATTTCATTTAATATTAAATTATTTTATGTGTATATTTGTATTTTATTTAGATTATTTTAAGTGTATTTTCTATATATATTTTCATCCAAAAAATTACATTATTTTAATGGTATTTTGTTAATTTAATTCGATAAGAATTTAGATTATTTCATAGGTATTTTGTATACATATTTTTATACGCATTTACATTATTTAATGTGTGTTTTGTATATATATTTTTATGCAAATTTACTTTATTTTATGTGCATCTTTGTACCATGTGCATGTAAATATGCAAAAAAAAATACATACAAAATACATATAGAATAATGTAAAATCGTATCAAAATAAATACACAGAATATCAATAAAATAAAGTAAATTTGTATGAAAATAAAGAAGCAAAATACCCATAAAAAAGCATGTTTTTATAAAAATATGTATAGAAAAACACACATCAAATAATTAAATTTGTATTAAAATAAATATACAAAATGCACCTACAATATGGTAAATTTATATTGAAATAGATATGCAAAACACACATAAAACAATGTAAATTTATTTCAAAATATATATACGAATACACATAAAAAAAAGTAAATTTCTATAAAAATATATATAAAAAATACATACAAAAATACACAAAAATAATTTAAATTTGTATGAAAATAAATTTACAAAATACACATAAAATTAGGAAAATTTGTATTGAAATTCATATACAAAATACACATAAAATAATGAAAATTTGAATAAAAATACATAAAAAAAAACTTTAAATAACGTAAATTTATATAAAATATATATACAAAATACACATTAAATAATGCAAATAAGTATGAAAAAAATATATACAAAACAAAAGTAGAATAGTGTAAAATCGGATCAAAATAAATACACAGAATATTAGTAAAATAATGTAAATTTGTATGAAAATATAGATGCAAAATACCCATAAAATAACGCATTTAAAAAAAATATATACATATATATATATATATATATATATATATATATATATATATATATATATATATATATATATATATATATATATATATATATATATATATATATATATATATATATATATATATATATATATATATACCAAAATACACATAAAATATTTAAATTTGTATTAAAATAAATATACAAAATGCACATTCATTAAGGTAAATTTGTATTGAATACATATGCAAAATACATATAAACCAATTTAAATTTGTTTCAAAATATATATACGAATACACAAAGAAACGTAGATTTCTATAAAAATATATATACAAAATACACATAAAATGAAGTAAATAACTATAAAAAAATGTACACAAAATCCACATAAAAATTTGTATGAAAATATATATACAAATACACATAAAATAATATGAATTTGTATAAAATTTGTTTCAAAATATATACGAATACACACAATAAAATAACGTAAATTTTTATGAAATTGTTTTTATAAAATACACATAAAATAATTTAAATACATAGAAAAATATATATACAAAATAAACATAAAATAATGTAAATTCGTATCAAAATAAATAAACAAAATTCCAATAAAAGAATGTATATTCGTAGGAAAATATATATACAAAATACAAATAAAAAAAGTAGAATTTGTATAAAAATATATACAAAAATACATAGAAATAATTTAAATTTGTTTCAAAATATATATGCAAAAAAACACATAAAATTAGGCAAATTTGTAATGAAATACATAAAAAAATTCGCATAAAATAATGTAGATTTGTATGAAAATATATAAACAAATACACAAAATAACGTAAATTTGGATCAAATATATTTTCAAAATTAACATTAAATAAAGTAAATATGTATAAAAAAATATATATACAAAATACACATAGAATAATGTAAATTTGTATCAATATAAATCAACAGAATATCAATATAATAATGTAAATTTGTACGAAAATAGGGATGCAAAATACCCATAAAATAACGCATATTTTTATATAAATTTATATACAAAAAAATAAATAAATAAATAAATTTGTAGTAAAATAAATATACAAAATGCACATAGAATAAGGTAGATTTAAATTGAACTTGATATGCAAAATACACATAAAACAATGTAAATTTATTTCAAAATGTATATACGAATACACGTAAAATAACGAAAATTTCTTTAAAAATATATTTATACAAAATAGACATAAAATTATATATATCAAATACACATAAATCATTTAAATTTGTATGAAAATAAACATACATAATACACATAAAATTAGGTAAATTTGCATTGAAATTCATATACAAAATACACATAAAATAATGAAAATTTGAATAAAAATACATAAAAAAAAACTTTAAATAACGTAAATTTATATAAAATATATATACAAAATACACATTAAATAATGCAAATAAGTATGAAAAAAATATATAAAAAACACAAGTAGAATAGTGTAAAATCGTATCAAAATAAATACACAGAATATTAGTAAAATAATGTAAATTTGTATGAAAATATAGATGCAAAATACCCATAAAATAACGCATTTAAAAAAAATATATATATATATATATATATATATATATATATATATATATATATATATATATATATATATATATATATATATATATATATATATATATATATATATATATATATATATATATATATATATATATATACCAAAATACACATAAAATATTTAAATTTGTATTAAAATAAATATACAAAATGCACATTCATTAAGGTAAATTTGTATTGAAATACATATGCAAAATACATATAAACCAATTTAAATTTGTTTCAAAATATATATACGAATACACAAAGAAACGTAGATTTCTATAAAAATATATATACAAAATACACATAAAATGAAGTAAATAAGTATAAAAAAATGTATACAAAATCCACATAAAAATTTGTATGAAAATATATATACAAATACACATAAAATAATATGAATTTGTATAAAATTTGTTTCAAAATATATACGAATACACACAATAAAATAACGTAAATTTTTATGAAATTGTATTTATAAAATACACATAAAATAATTTAAATACATAGAAAAATATATATACAAAATACACATAAAATAATGTAAATTCGTATCAAAATAAATAAACAAAATTCCAATAAAAGAATGTATATTTGTAGGAAAATATATATACAAAATACAAATAAAATAAGTAGAATTTGTATAAAAATATATACAAAAATACATAAAAATAATTTAAATTTGTTTCAAAATATATATGCAAAATACACATAAAATTAGGCAAATTTGTAATGAAATACATAAAAAAATTCGCATAAAATAATGTAAATTTGTATGAAAATATATAAACAAATACACAAAATAACGTAAATTTGGATCAAATATATATACAAAATAAACATTAAATAATGTAAATATGTATAAAAAAATATATATACAAAATACACATAGAATAATGTTAAATCGTATCAAAATAAATAAACAGAATATCAATAAAATAATGTAAATTTGTATGAAAATAAAGATGCAAAATACCCATATTGTAACGCATATTTGCATAAAAATATATATACAAAAATACATATAAAATAATTTAATTTGTATTAAAATAAATATACAAAATGCACATACAATAAAGTAAATTTGTATTGAAATAGATATGCAAAATACACATAAATAATGTAAATTTGTATCAAAATATATATACGAATACACATAAAATAGAGTAGATTTCTATGAAAATATACATACACAATACATATAAAATGATGTAAATAAGTATAAAAATATATATATCAAATACACCTAAATAATGTAAATTCGTATCAAAATAAATAAACAAAATTCCGATAAAAAACGTATATTTGTAGGAAAATAAATATACAAAATACACTTAAAATAACGAAAATTTGTATAAAAATATATACAAAAAAAACACGAAAATAATATCAATTTGTATGAAAATTGATATACAAAATACACATATAATTAGTTAAATTTATATTTAAATACATGTACAAAATACACATAAAATAATGTAAATTTGTATGAAATGAAAACAAATACACATAAAATAAGGTACATTTGTATAAAATATATATAGTAATACACATAGAATAATGTAAAATCGTATCAAAATAAGTACACAAAATATCAATAAAATAATTTAAATTTGTATGAAAATAAAGATGCAAACTACCGATAAAATAAAGCATATTTAAAAAAAATATATATATACAAAAATACACATAGAATAATTAAATTTGTATTAAAATATATATACAAAATGTACATACTATAAGGTAAATTTGTATTGAAAAAAAATGCAAAATACACATAAAACAGTGTAAATTTGTTTCAAAATATATAAACGAATACACATAAAATAACGTAGATTTCTATAGGAATATATATACAAAATACACATGAAATGATGTAAATACGTATAAAAATATATATACAAAATACACATTAAATAATGAAAACTCGCGTCAAAATAAATAAACAAAATATCAATAAAAGAATGTGTATTTGTATGAAAATAAATATACAAAATACACATAAAATAACCTAAATTTGTATAAAACTATATACAAAAATACATAAAAATAATTTAAATTTGTATGAAAATAAATATACAAAATACACATAAAATTAGGTAAATTTGTATTTAAATACATATACAAAATACACATAAAATAAAGTAAATTTGAATGAAAATACATGAACAAATACACTTAAAATAACGTAAATTTGTATAAAAAAATATATACAAAACACAAATAGAATAATGTAAAATCGTATTAAAATAAATACACAGAATATTAATAAAATAATGTAAATTTGTATGAAAATAAAGATGCAAAATACCCATAAAATAACGCATTTTTTTTACTTATAAAAATATATATACCAAAATACACATAAAAAAATTAATTTGTATTAAAATAAATATATAAAAAACACATACAATAAGGTAAATTTGTATTGAAATAGATATGCAAAATACATATAAAACAATGTAAATTTGTTTAAAAATATATATACGAATACACATAAAATAACGTAGATTTCTATAAAAATATATATACAAAATACACATAAAATGACGTAAATACGTATAAAAAAAAGAATACAAAATACACATAAAATAATGTAAATTCGTATCAAAATAAATAAACAAAATACCAATAAAAGAATGTGTATTTGTATAAATATAAATATACATAATACACATAAAAAGTATTATATAAATTTACGTTATTTTATGCGTATTTTTTATATTTATATTTATACAAATACA
The DNA here is from genome assembly GCF_024679095.1 of Eriocheir sinensis. Taxonomy (NCBI): domain Eukaryota; kingdom Metazoa; phylum Arthropoda; class Malacostraca; order Decapoda; family Varunidae; genus Eriocheir; species Eriocheir sinensis. The sequence continues at coordinate 261,495 of NW_026111839.1, forward strand.
CATTCTTTTATTGATATTTTGTTTATTTATTTTCATACGAATTTACATTATTTTATGTGTATTCGTATACATTTTTTGAAACAAATTTGCATAGTTTTATATGTATTTTGCATATCTATTTCAATACAAATTTAAATTAGTGTAAGTGTATTTTGTATAATTATTTTAATACAAATTTAAATTTTTTATGTGGTTTTTGGTATATATATTTTTATAAGAAAATGTGTTATTTTATGGGTATTTTTCTTCTTTATTTTCATACAAATTTATATTATTTTATTAATATTCTGAGTATTTATTTTGATACGATTTTACAATATTCTATTTGTGTTTTCTATATATTTTTTTTATATATTTTGACATTATTTAGTTTGTATTTTGTATATATATTTCATACAAATTTACGTTATTTTAAGTGTATTTACATTATTTTATGTGTATTTTGCATATATATTTTCATAAAAAATTACGTTATTTTATTGTGTGTATTCGTATATATTTTCATAAAAATTTTATACAAATTCATGTTATTTTATGTGTATTTGTATATATATTTTCATACAAATTTATATTATTTTATGTGTATTTTTACATATATTTCATTACAAATTTACCTTATTTTATGTTTATTTTTTATATTTATTTAATTTAATTTTAAATTATTTTATGTGTATATTTGTATTTGTATTTAGGTTATTTTATATGTATTTTCTATATATATTTTCATCCAAAATTACATTATTTTATTGGTATTTTCTTAATTTAATTCGATACGAATTTAGATTATTTCATAGGTACTTTGTATACATATTTTTTTACTCATTTACATTATCTATTGTGTGTTTTGTATATATATTTTTATGCAAATTTACTTTATTTTATGTGCATTTTTGTACATATATTTTTATAGAAATTTGCTTTATTTTATGTGTATTTTGTATATGTTTTCTCACACAAATTTACATTATTTTATTGGTATTTTGTTTATTTATTTTGATACGAATTACATGATTATGTGTATTTTGTACATATTTTTTTATACGTATTTACATTATTTAATGTGTATTTTGTTCATATATTTAAAAAAAATTACGTTATTATATGTGTATTTGTATAAATATTTTGATACAAATTTACATTATTTTATGTATTTTGTATATATATTTCAATTCAAATTTAGCTTACATTTTTTTAAAAATATATATACAAAATACACACGGAATAATGTAAAATTGTATCAAAATAAATACACAGAATGTCAATAAAATAATGTAAATTTGTATGAAAATAAAGATGCAATATACCCATAAAATAAAGCATATTTTTTTATAAATATACATATACAAAAATACACACAAAATAATAAAATTTGTATTAAAATTAATATACAAAATGAACAAACAATATGGTAAATTTGTATTGAAATAGATATGCAAAACACACATAAAACAAGGTAAATTTATTTCAAAATATATATACGAATACACATAAAAAAACGTAATTTTCTATAAAAATATATATAAAAAATACATACAAAAATACACAAAAATAATTTAAATTTGTATGAAAATAAATATACAAAATACACATAAAATTAGGTAAATTTGTATTGAAATACATATACAAAATACACATAAAATAATGTAAATTTGAATGAAAATATATAAAAAAATACACTTTAAATAACGTAAATTTGTATAAAATATATATACAAAATACACATTAAATAATGCAAATATGAATGAAAAAAATATATACAAAACACAAATAGAATAGGGTAAAATCGTATCAAAATAAATACACAGAATATTAATAAAATAATGTAAAATTGTATGAAAATAAAGATGCAAAATACCCATAAAATAACGCATTTTTTTGAAAATATATATGTACCAAAATACACATAAAATATTTAAATTTGTATTAAAATAAATATACAAAATGCACATTCATTAAGGTAAATTTGTGTTGAAATAGATATGCAAAATACATATAAAACTATGTAAATTTGTTTAAAAATATATATATACGAATACACAAAATAACGTAGATTTCTATAAAAATATATATACAAATACACATAAAATTAAGTAAATACGTATAAAAAAATATATACAAAATACACATCTAAATTTGTATGAAAATATTTATACAAATACACATAAAATAACATGAATTTGTATAAAATTTGTATCAAAATATATACGAATACACACAAGAAAATAACGTAAATTTTTATGAAAATGTATATACAAAAAACACATAAAATAATTTAAATACGTAGAAAAGTATATATACAAAACACACATAAAATAATGTAAATTCGTATAAAAATAAATAGACAAAATTCCAATAAAAGAGTGTATATTTTTAGGAAAATATATATACTAAATACAAATAAAATAACTAAAATTTGTATAATAATATATACAAAAATACACAAAAATTAGTTAAATTAGTTTGAAAATAGATATGCAAAATACACATAAAATTAGGCAAATTTGTATTGAAATACATATACAAAATACACATAAAATAATGTAAATTTGTATGAAAATATATAAAGAAATACACATAAAATAACGTAAATTTGGATAAAATATATATACAAAATAAACATTAAATAATGTAAATATGTATAAAAAAATATATATACAAAATACACATAGAATAATATTAACTCGTATAAAAATAAATAAACAGAATATCAATAAAATAATGTAAATGTAATAAAAATAAATATACAAAAATACATATGAAATAATTAAATTTGTTTTAAAATAAATATAGAAAATGCACATACAATAAAGTAAATTTATATTAAAATAGATATGCAAAATACACATAAATAATATAAATTTTTATCAAAAGATATATACGAATACACATAAAATAGAGTAAATTTCTATGAAAATATGCATACAAAATACATATATAATGATGTAAATAAGTATAAAAATATATATACCAAATACCCCTAAAATAATGTAAATTCGTATCAAAATAAATAAACAAAATTCCGATAAAAAACGTATATTTTTTTGGGAAAATAAATATACGAAATACACATAAAATAGCAAAAATTTGTATAAAAATATATACACACAAAAAAAAATTCAATTTCTATGAAAATAGATATACAAAATACACATATTATTAGTTAAATTTGTATTTAAATACATGTACAAAATACACATAAAATAATGTAAATTTGTATGAAATGAAAACAATTACACATAAAATAACGTACATTTGTATAAAATATATATACAAAATACACATGGAATAATGTAAAATCGTATCAAAACAAATACAAAGAGTATCAATAAAATAATGTAAATTTGTAAGAAAATAAAGATGCTAAAAACCCATAAAATAAAGCATATTTTTATAAAATTACATATACAAAAATACACATAGAATAATTAAATTTGCATTAAAATTAATATACAAAATGCACATACAATAAGGAAAATTTGTATTGAAAAAATATGCAAAACACACATAAAACAGTGTAAATTTGTTTCAAAATATATATACAAACACACATAAAATAACGTAGATTTCTATAGAAATATATATACAAAATACACATAAAATGATGTAAATACGTATGAAAATATATATACAAAATACACATTAAATAATGTAAATTCGCGTCAAAATAAGTAAACAAAATATCGATAAAAGAATGTGTATTTGTATGAAAATAGATATACAAAATACACATAAAATAACCTAAATTTGTATAAAAATATATACAAAAATACACAAAAATAATTTAAACTTGTATGAAAATAAATATACAAAATACACATAAAATTAGGTAAATTTCTGTTGAAATACGTATACAAAATACACATAAAATAATGTAAATTTGAATGAAAATACATAAACAAATACACTTAAAATAACGTAAATTTGTATAAAATACAAAATACAAACTAAATAATGTAAATATGTATAAAAATATATAGAAAACACAAATAGAATATTGTAAAATCGTATCAAAATAAATACTCAGAATATTAATAAAATAATGTTAATTTGTATGAAAATAAAGAAAAAAACACATAAAATAACACATTTTCTTATAAAAATATATATACCAAAATACACATAAAAATTTATTATTAAATAAAAATATATACAAATACACATTTTTTTATTGGTATTTTGAATTTATTATATTTAATATATATAAAATATGTAATTTTTTTTTTTTTTATACGTATATATATTATTATGTATATATATTTTATAATACGTTATTTTAGGTGTATATATATTTTGAAACAAATTTACATTGTTTTATATATATTTTGCATATCTATTTCAATACAAATTTACTTTACTGTATGTGTTTTTTATATATTTATTTTAATACAAATTTTTTTTATGTGTATTTTGGTATATATATTTTTTAAATAAAAAAAAATGCGTAATTTTATGGGTATTTTGCCTTTTATTTTCATACAAATTTGTTTAATATTCTGTGTATTTATTTTAATACGATTTTATATTATTCTATTTGTGTTTTGTATATATTTTTTTATACAAATTTACGTTATTTTAAGTGTATTTGTTTATGTATTTTCATTCAAATTTACATTATTTTATGTGTATTTTGTATATGTATTTAAATACAAATTTACCTAATTTTATGTGTATTTAAATTATTTTTATGTATTTTTAGTATATAGTTTTATACAAATTTAGGTTATCTTATGTGTATTTTGTATATTTATTTTCATACAAATACACATTCTTTTATTGATATTTTGTTTATTTATTTTGACGCGAGTTTTCATTATATAATGTCTATTTTGTATATATATTTTTATACGTATTTACATCATTTCATGTGTATGTTGTATATATATTCCTATAGAAATCTACGTTTTTTTATGTGTATTCGTTTATATATTTTGAAACAAATTTACACTGTTCTATGTGTATTTTGCATTTTTTTCAATACAAATTTACCTTATAGTATGTGCATTTTGTATATTAATTTTAATACAAATTTAATTATTCTATGTGTATTTTTGTATATGTATTTTTAAAAAAAATATGCTTTATTTTATCGGTATTTTGCATCTTTATTATCATACAAATTTAAATTATTTTATTGATATTCTGTGTACTTATTTTGATACGATTTTCCGTTATTCTATGTTTATTTTGTATATATATTTTATACAAATGTACCTTATTTTATGTGTATTTGTTTTCATTTCATACAAATTTACATTATTTTATGTGTATTATGTACATGTATTTAAATACAAATTTAACTAATTATATGCGTATTTTGTATATCAATTTTCATACAAATTGATATTATTTTTGTGTTTTTTTTTGTATATATTTTTATACAAATTTTCGTTATTTTATGTGTATTTTGTATATTTATTTTCCTACAAATATACGTTTTTTATCGGAATTTTGTTTATTTATTTTGATACGAATTTACATTATTTAGGTGTATATGATATATATATTTTTATACTTATTTACATCATTTTATATGTATTGTGTATGTATATTTTCATAGAAATTTACTCTATTTTATGTGTATTCGTATATATATTTTGATACAAATTTACATTATTTATGTGTATTTTGCATATCTATTTCAATACAAATTTACTTTATTGTATGTGCATTTTGTATATTTATTTTAATACAAATTAAATTATTTTATGTGTATTTTCGTATATATATTTTTATGCAAATATGCGGTATAATATGGGTATTTTGCATCTTTATTTTCATACAAATTTACATTATTTTATTGATATTCTGTTTATTTATTTTGATACGATTTAACATTATTCTATGTGTATTTTGTATATATATATATATATATATATATATATATATATATATATATATATATATATATATATATATATATATATATATATATATATATATATTTTTTTATATATATATTTAGATATATATATATTTATATTTAATATATATATATATATATATATATATATATATATATATATATTTTATACATATTTACATTATTTAATGTTTATTTTGTATATATATTTGATCCAAATTTACGTTATTTTATGTGTATTTGTTTATATATTTTCATACAAATTTACATTATTTTATGTGAATTTTTTATATGTATTTCAATACAAATTTGCCTAATTTTATGTGTATTTTGCATATATATTTTCAAACAAATTTAAATTATTTTTGTGTATTTTTGTATATATTTTTATACAAATTCTACTTATTTTATTTGTATTTTGTATATATATTTTCCTACAAATATACATTCTTTTATTGGAATTTTGTTTATTTATTTTGATACGAATTTACATTATTTTATGTGTATTTTGTATATATTTTTCTATGTATTTAAATTATTTTATGTGTATTTTGTATATACATTTTCATAAAAATTTACGTTATTTTATTGTGTGTATTCGTATATATTTTGAAACAAATTTTATACAAATTCATATTATTTTATGTGTATTTGTATATATATTTTCATTCAAATTTATATGTGTATTTTGTATACATTTTTTTATACTTATTTACTTCATTTTATGTGTATTTTGTATATAAATTTTTATAGAAATCTACGTTATTTTGTGAATTCGTATATATATTTTGAAACAAATTTACATTGTTTTATATGTATTTTGCATATCTATTTCAATACAAATTTACCTTAATGAATGTGCATTTTGTATATTTATTTTAATACAAATTTAAATATTTTATGTGTATTTTGATATATATATATATATATATATATATATATATATATATATACATATATATATATATATATATATATATATATATATATATATATATATATATATATATATATATATATATATATATATATATATATATATATATATATATATATATATATATATATATATATATATATATATATATATATATATATTATAAAAAAATGCGTTATTTTATGGGTATTTTGCATCTATATTTTCATACAAATTTACATTATTTTACTAATATTCTGTGTATTTATTTTGATACGATTTTACACTATTCTACTTGTGTTTTGTATATATTTTTTTCATACATATTTGCATTATTTAATATGTATTTTGTATATATATTTTATACATATATACGTTATTTAAAGTTTTTTTATATATTTTTATTCAAATTTTCATTATTTTATGTGTATTTTGTAAATGAATTTCAATACAAATTTACCTAATTTTATGTGTATTTTGTATGTTTATTTTCATACAAATTTAAGTTATTTTTGTGTATTTCTGTATGTATTTTTTATATACATTTTTTTAAAAAAATTACGTTTTTTTTATGTGTATTTGTATATATATTTTGAAATAAATTTTCATTGTTTTATGTGTGTTTTGCATATCTATTTCAATACAAATTTACCATATTGTACGTGCATTTGGTATATTTATTTTAATACAAAGTTAATTATTTGATGTGTGTTTTTTATACATATTTTTATAAAAATATGCTTTTTTATGGATATTTTGCTTCTTTATTTTCATACAAATTTACTTTATTTTATTGATATTCTGTGTATTTATTTTGATACGATTTTACATTATTCTATGTGTATTTTGTATGTATTTTTTTTTACATATTTACATGCACATGGTACAAAAAAGCACATAAAATAAAGTAAATTTGCATAAAAATATATATACAAAACACACATTAAATAATGTAAATGCGTATAAAAATATGTATACAAAATACCTCTGAAATAATCTAAATTCTTATCGAATTAAATTAACAAAATACCAATAAAATAATGTAATTTTTTGGATGAAAATATATATAGAAAATACACATAAAATAACCTAAATACAAATTCAAATATACACATAAAATAATTTAATATTAAATGAAATAAATATACAAAATAAACATAAAATAATGTAAATTTGTAATGAAATATATGTACAAAATACACATAAAATAATGTAAATTTTATGAAAATATATATACAAATGCAGATAAAATACCATGAATTTGTATAAAAATATATATTCAAAATAAATATCAAATAATGTAAATGCGCATAAAAATATATATACAAAGTACATATAAAATAATGTAAATTCGTATCAAAATAAATAAACAAAATACCAATAAAATAATGTAAATTTGTATGAGAAAACATATACAAAATACACATAAATATCGCAAATTTCAATAAAAAAATATATAATATAATATATTTTTATACATGTTTAAAATGTTTTATACAATTTTAGGTTATTTTATGTGTATTTTGTATATCTATTTTCATACAAATACACATTCTTTTATTGATATTTTGTTTATTTATTTTGACGCGAATTTACATTATTTAATGTGTATTTTGAATATAAATTTTTATACGTATTTACATCATTTCATGTGTATTTTGTATATATATTTCTATAGAAATCTACGTTATTTTATGTGTATTCTTATATAGATTTTGAAACAAATTTACACTTTTATGTGTATTTTGCATATTTTTTCAATACAAATTCACTTTATTGTATATGCATTTTGTATATTAATTTTAATACAAATTTAATTATTCTATGTGTATTTTTGTATATGTATTTATATAAAAATATGCTTTATTTCATGGGTATTTTGCATCTTTATTTTCATACAAATTTACATTATTTCATTGATAATCTGCTCATTCATATCGATACGATTTGACATTATTCTATGTGTATTTTGTATATTATTTTCATACAAATTTACGTTATTTTATGTGTATTTGTTTATATATTTTGACACAAATTTACAATATTTTATGGGTATTTTGTATATATATTTCAAAAGAAATTTAACTAGTTTTATGCGTATTTTGTATATCTATTTTCATACAAACTCAAATTATTTCTATGTATTTTTGTATATATTTTAATACAAATTTTAGTTATGTTATGTGTATTTTGTAAATCTATTTTCATTCAAATATATATTATTTTATTGGTGTTTTGTTGATTTATATTGATACGAATTTACATTATTTTATATGTACTTTGTATATATATTTTTTATACGCATTTACATTATTTAATATTTATTTTGAATATATATTTTTATACAAATTCATGGTATTTTATGTGTATTTGTATATATTTTCATATAAATTTACATTATTTTATGTGTATTTTGTACATATATATCATTACAAATTTACCTTATTTTATGTATATTTTGTATGTGTATTTTGTATACTTATATTTATACAAATACACATTTTTTTACTGATATTTTGTTTATTTATTTTGATTCGAATTTACATTATTTTATGTGTATATTGTATACATTTTTTTGTACGTATTTACTTAATTTTATGTGTATTTTGTATATATATTTTTATAGAAATCTACGTTATTTTATGTGTATTCGAATATATAGAACAAATTTACATTGTTTTATATGTATTTTTGCATATCTCTTTCAATACAAGTTTACCTTATTGTATGTGCATTTTGTATATTTATTTCAATACAAATTTAAATATTTTATGTGTATTCCTACAAATATATGTTCTTTTATCGGAATTTTTTTTATTTATTTTGATACGAATTCTCATTTTTTTAGGTGTATTTGATATATATATTTTTATACTTATTTACATAATTTTATATGTATTTTGAATATATATTTTCATAGAAATTTACTCTATATGTATATGTATAGAAAATACAAATGAAATAATCTAAATTCGCATCGAAAAAAAAGAACAAAATACCGATAAAATAATGTAATTTTGAATGAAAATATATATAGAAAATACACATAAAATAATGTAGATTTGTTTTAAAATATATATACGAATACACATAAAATAACGTAGATTTCTATAGAAATATATAAAAAAAAATACACATGAAATGATGTAAATACGTATGAAAATATATATACAAAATACACATTAAATAATGTAAATTCGTGTCAAAATAAATAAGGAAAATATCAATAAGAGAATGTGTATTTGTATGAAAATAAATATACAAAATACACATAAAATTAGGTAAATTTGAATTGAAATACATATACAAAATACACATAAAATAATGTAAATTTGAATGAAATTATATAAACAAATACACTTAAATTAACGTAAATTTGTATAAAATATATATACAAAATACTCATTAAATAATGTAAATATGTATAAAAAATATATATACAAAAGACAAATAGAATAATGTAAAATCGTATAAAAAAATACACAGAATGTTAATAAAATAATGTAAATTTATATGAAAATAAAGATGCAAAATACCCATAAAATAACGCATTTTTTTAAAATATATTTACAAAAATACACATAAAAAATTAATTTGTATTAAAATAAATATACAAAATACACATACAATAAGGTAAATCTGTATTGAAATAAATATGCAAAATACATATAAAACAATGTAAATTTGTTTCAAAATATATACACGAATACAAATAAAATAACGTAGATTTCTTTAAAAATATATATACAAAATACACATAAAATGAGGTAAATACGTGTAAAAAATGTATACAAAATACACATAATTTAATGTAAACTCGTATCAAAATAAATAAACAATATACCAATAAAAAAATATGTATTTGTATTAATATAAATATACAAAATACACATAAAATAACGTAAATTTATATAAAACTATATACAAAAATACACAAAAGTAATTAAATTTGTATGAAAATAGATATACAAAATACACACAAAATAAGCTAAATTTGAATTGAAATATATATACAAAATACATAAAATAAAGTAAATTTGTATCAAAATATTTATACAAATACACATATAATAACGTAAATTTGTATAAAATATATAAACAAAATACACATTAAATAATGTAAATACGTATTAAAAATATGTACAAAATACACATATAATCATGTAATTCGTATCAAAATAAATAAAAAAAATACCAATGAAATAATATAAATTTGTATGAAAAAACATATACAAAAAACATATAAAATAACGCAAATTTCTATGAAAATATATGTACAAAAATGCACATCAAATAAATTTGCATAAAAATATATATACAAAACACAGATTAGATAATGTAAATGAGTATAAAAATATGTATACAAAATACCTATGAAATAATCTAAATACGTATCGAATTAAATTAAGAAAATACAAATAAAATAATGTAATTTTGGATGAAAATATATATAGAAAATACACATAAAATGACCTAAATACAAATACAAATATACACATAAAATAATTTAAGATTGAATGAGATAAATATACAAAATAAACATAAAATAAGGTAAATTTGTAATGAAATATATATAAAAATACACATAAAATAATATAAATTTGTATGAAAATATATATACAAATACACATTAAATAACAAGAATTTGTATAAAATTTGTATCAAAATATATACGAATACACACAATAAAATAACGTAAATTTTTATGAAAATGTATATTCAAAATACACATAAAATAATTTAAATACGTAGAAAAATATATATACAAAATACACATAAAATAATGTAAATTTCTATGAAAATATATAAACAAATACACATTAAATAATGTAAATATGTATAAAAAAATATATACAAAATACACATAGAATAATGTTAAATCGTATCAAAATAAATAAACAGAATATCAATAAAATAATGTAAATTTGTATGAAAAAAAATGCAAAATATCCATATAATAACACATATTTGCATAAGAATATATATACAAAAATACATATAAAATAATTAAATTTGTATTAAAATAAATATACAAAATGCACGTACAATAAAGTAAATTTGTATTGATATAGATACAAAATACACATCAATAATGTAAATTTGTATGAAAATATATATACGAATACTCATAAAATAGAGTAAATTTCTATGAAAATATACATAAAAAATAGATACACAAAATACACATATAACTAGTTAAATTTGTATTTCAATACATGTACAAAAAAACATTAAATAATGTAAATTTGTATGAAATGAAAACAAATTCACATAAAATAACGTATATTTTATATAAAATATATATACAAAATACACATAGAATAATGTAAAATCATATCAAAATTAATACACAGAATATCAATAAAATAATGTTAATTTGTATGAAAATAAAAATGCAAAATACCCATAAAATAAAGCATATTTTTATAAAAATACATATACGAAAATAAAAATAGAATAATCAAATTTGTATTAAAATTAACATACAAAATGCACATACAATAAGGTAAATTTGTATTGAAAAAATATGCAAAATACACATAAAAGAATGTAAATTTGTTTCAAATATATATACGAATACACATAAAATAACGTAGATTTCTATAGAAATATATATACAAAATAAACATGAAATGATGTAAATACGTATAAAAATATATATACAAAATACACATTAAATAATGTAAATTCGTGTCAAAATAGATAAACAAAATATCATGAAAAGAATGTGTATTTCTATGAAAATAGATATAAAATACAAATAAAATAACCTAAATTTGTATAAAACTATATACAAAAATACACAAAAATAATTTAAACTTGTATGAAAATAAATATACAAAAAACACATAAAATTAGGTAATTTTGTTTTGAAATACATATACAAAATACACATAAAATAATGTAAATTTGAAGGAAAATATATAAACATATACACTTAAAATAACGTTAATTTGTATCTAATATATATACAAATAAACATTAAATAATGTAAATATGTATAAAAAAATAGATACAAAACACAAATAGAATAATGTAAAATCGTATCAAAATAAATACACAAAATATTAATAAAATAATGTAAATTTGTATGAAAATTAAGATGCAAAATACCCATATAAAAATAAATATTATATATTATAAAAATATATATACGAAAACATAAAATATCTGATTTTGTATTAAAATAAGTATACAAAATACACATACAATAAGGTAAATTTGTATTGAAATAGATACGCAAAATACATATAAAACAATGTAAATTTGTTTCAAAAATATATAAAGGAATACACATAAAATAACGTAGATTTCTATAAAAATATATATACAAAATACACATATAATTAAGTAAATACGTATAAAAAAATATATACAAAATACACATAAAATAATGTAAACTCGTATCAAAATAAATAAACAAAATACTAATAAAAGAATGTGTGTTTGTATAAATATAAATATACAAAATATACATAAAATAACGTAAATTTATATAAAACTATATACAAAAATACATAAAAGTAATTAAATTTGTATTAAAATAGATATACAAAATACACATAAAATAAGCTAAATTTGAATTGAAATATATATACAAAATACATAAAATAATGTAAATTTGTATCAAAATACTTATAAAAATACACATATAATAATGTAAATTTGTATAAAAATATATAAACAAAATACACATCAAATAATGTAAATACGTATAAAAAAATATGTTCAAAATACACAAATAATCATGTAATTCGTATCAAAATAAATAGACAAAATACCAATAAAATAATGTAAATTTCTATGAGAAAACATATACAAAATACACATAAATAACGCAAATTTCAATAAAAATATATATAATATAATATATTTTTATACATATTTAAAATATTTAATGTATATTTTGTATATATATTTTATCCAAATTTACGTTATTTTATGTGTATTTGTTTATATATTTTCATACAAATTTACATTATTTTATGTGAGTTTTGTATATGTATTTCAATACAAATTTGCCTAACTTTATGTGTATTTTGCATATCTATTTTCAAACAAATTTAAATTATTTTTGTGTATTTTTGTATATATTTTTATACAAATTTTTGTTATTTTATTTGTATTTTGTATATATATTTTCCTACAAATATACATTCTTTTATTGGAATTTTGAGTATTTATTTTTTTACGAATTTACATTATTTTGTGTGTATTTTGTATATATATTTTTCTACGTATTTAAATTATTTTATGTGTATTTTATATATACATTTTCATAAAAATTTACGTTATTTTATTGTGTGTATTCGTATATAATTTGATACAAATTTTATACAAATTCATGTTATTTTATGTGTATTTCTATATATTTTCATACAAATTTAAATTATTTTATGTGTATTTTTACATATATTTCATTACAAATTTACCTTATTTTATGTTTATTTTGTATATTTATTTTATTCAGTTTCAAATTATTTGTGTATATTTGTATTTGTATTTAGGTTATTTTTGTGTGTTTTCTATATATATTTTCATCCAAAATTACATTATTTTATTGGTATTTTCTTAATTTAACTCGATACGAATTCAGATTATTTCATAGGTATTTTGTATACATATTTGTATGCTCATTTACATTATCTAATGTGTGTTTTGTATATATTTTTTTATCCAAATTAATTTTGTGTATTTCTGTACATATATTTTTAGAGAAATTTGCGTTATTATGTGTATTTTGTATATGTTTTCTCATACAAATTTACATTATTTTATTGTTTTTTTGTTTATTTATTTTGATACGAATTACATGATTATATGTGTATTTTGTACATATTTTTTTATACGTATTTAATTAATTAATGTGTATTTTGTTTATATATTTTTATACAAATTTACGTTATTATATGTGTATTTGTTAAAAATATTTCGATACAAATTTACTTCATTTTATGAATTTTGTATATATATTTCAATTCAAATTTAGCTTTTTTTGTGTGTATTTTGTATATCTATTTTCATACAAATTTAATTACTTCTGTGTATTTTTGTATAAATTTTTTTATATAAATTTACGTTATTTTATGTGCATTTTGTATATTTATATTTATACAAATACACATTCATTTATTGGTATTTTGTTTATTTATATTTATACGAATTTACATTTTTTTATGTGTATTTTGTATACATTTTTTATACGTATTTACTTAATTTTATGTGTATTTTGTATATATATTTTTATAGAAATCTTCGTTATTTTATGTGTATTCGTATATATATTTTGAAACAAATTTACATTGTTTTATATGTATTTTGCATATCTATTTTAATACAAATTTACCTTATTGTATGTGCATTTTGTATATTTATTTTGATACAAATTCAAATATTTTATGTGTATTTTGGTATATATAATTTTATAAAAAATGCGTTATTTTATAGGTATTTTGCATCTTAATTTTCATACAAATTTACATTATTTTATTAATATTCTGTGTATATATTTTGATACGATTTTATATTATTCTATTTGTGTTTTGTATATATTTTTTTATACATATTTACATTATTTAATGTGTATTTTGTATATATATTTTATACAAATTAACGTTATTTTAAATGTATTTGTTTATATATTTTCACTCAAATTTACATTATTTTAAGTGTATTTTGTATATGTATTTCAATGCAAATTTACCTAATTTTTTGTGTATTTTGTATATTTATTTTCATACAAATTTAAATTATTTTTGTGTATTTTTGTATATAGTTTTATACAAATTTAGGTTATTTTATGTGTATTTTCTATATCTATTTTCATACAAATACACATTCTTTTATTGATATTTTGTTTATTTATTTTGACGCGAATTTACATTATTTAATGTGTATTTTGTATATATATTTTTATACGTATTTACATCATTTCATGTGTATTTTGTATAGTTTTAAACAAATTTACATTATTTAATGTGTATTTTATATATTTATATTTATACAAATACACATTCTTTTATTGGTATTTTGTTTATTTATTTTGATACGAATTTACATTATTTTATGTGTATTTTGTATACATTTTTTATACGTATTTACTTAATTTTATGTGTATTTTGTACATATATTTTTATAGAAATCTACCTTATTTCATGTGTATTCGTATATATATTTTGAAACAAATTTACATTGTTTATATGTATTTTGCATATCTATTTTTGTGTATTCTGTATTTATTTTTGTTATACATAGAATAATGTAAAATCGTATCAAAATAAGTACACAGAATATCAATAAAATAATTTTAATTTGTATGAAATTAAAGATGCAAAATACCTATAAAATAAAGCATATTTTTTTTAAAAATACATATACAAAAATACACATAGAATAATTAAATTTGTATTAAAATTAATATACAAAATGCACATACAATAAGGTAAATTTGTATTGAAAAAATACGCAAAATACACATAAAACAGTGTAAATTTGTTTCAAAATATTTATACGAATACACATAAAATAACGTTGATTTCTATAGGAATATATATACAAAATACACATGAAATGATGTAAATACGTATAAAAATATATATACAAAATACACATTAAATAATGTAAATTCGCCTCAAAATAAATATACAAAATATCAATAAAAGAATGCGTATTTGTATGAAAATAGATACAAAATACATATAAAATAACCTAAATTTGTATCAGACTATATACAAAAATACACAAAAATATTTTAAATTTGTATGAAAAAAAATATTCAAAATACACATAAATTAGGTAAATTTGTAATGAAATACATATACAAAATACACATAAAATAATGTAAATTTGAATGAAAATACAAACAAATACACTTAAAATAACGTAAATTTGTATAAAAAAATATATACAAAACACAAATAGAATAATGTAAAATCGTATCATAATAAATACACAGAATATTAATAAAATAATGTAAATTTGTATGAAAATAAAGAGGCAAAATACCCATAAAATAACGCATTTTTTATTTATTTATAAAAATATATATACCAAAATACACATAAAAAAATTAAATTAGTATTAAAATAAATATATAAAAAACACATACAATAAGGTAAATTTGTATTGAAATAGATATGCAAAATACATATAAAACAATGTAAATTTGTTTCAAAATATATATACGAATACACATAAAATAACGTAGATTTCTATAAAAATATATATACAAAATACACATAAAATGAAGTAAATACGTATAAAAAAATGTATACAAAATACACATAAAATAATGTAAAATCGTATCAAAATAAATAAACAAAATACCAATAAAAGAATGTGTATTTGTATAAATATAAATATACAAAATACACATAAAATAACGTAAATTTATATAAAACTATATACAAAAATACACAGAAGTAATTAAATTTGTATGAAAATAGATATACAAAATAAGGTAAATTCGTATCAAATTCAATAAACAAAATTCAGATAAAAGAACGTATATTTGTAGAAAAATAAATATACAAAATACACATAAAATAACGAAAATTTGTATGAAAATATACAAAAATAAACAAAAATAATTTCAATTTGTATGAAAATAGATGTTCAAAATACACTGATAATTAGTTAAATTTGTCTTTAAATACATGTACAAAATACACATAAAATAATGTAAATTTGTATGAAATGAAAACAAATACACATAAAATAACGTACATTTGTATAAAATATATATAAAAAATACACATAGAATAATGTAAAATCGTATCAAAATAAATACACAGAATATCAATAAAATAACGTAAATTTGTATGAAAATAAAGGTGCAAAATACCCATAAAATTAAGCATATTTTTATAAAAATATATATTCAAAAATACACATTCAATAATTAAATTTGTATTAAAAGTAATATACAAAATGCACATACAATAAGGTAATTTTTTTTTAAATATGCAAAATACACATAAAACAATGTATATTAGTTTCAAAATATATATATACGAATACACATAAAATAACGTAGATTTCTATAGAAACATATATACAAAATGCACTTGAGATGCTGTAAATACGTTTAAAAATATATATACAAAATAGACATTAAATAATGTAAAT
This sequence comes from Eriocheir sinensis, assembly GCF_024679095.1. NCBI lineage: Eukaryota > Metazoa > Arthropoda > Malacostraca > Decapoda > Varunidae > Eriocheir > Eriocheir sinensis. The sequence continues at coordinate 279,398 of NW_026111839.1, forward strand.
TTCGTGTCAAAATAAATAAATAAAATATCAATAAAAGAATGTGTATTTGTATGAAAATACATATACAAAATACACATAAAATAACGTAAATTTGTATAAAACTATGTAAGTTTGTATTAAAATATATAAACAAATACACATAAAATAACGTAAATTTGGATAAAATATATATACAAAATATACATTCAATAATGTAAATATGTATAAAAATATATATACAAAATACACATAGAATAATGTTAAATCGTATCAAAATAAATAAACAGAATATCAATTAAATAATGTAAATTTGTATGAAAATATAGATACAAAATACCCATATAATAACGCATATTTGCATAAAAATATATATACAAAAATAAACATAGAATAATCAAATTTGTATTAAAATTAATATACAAAATGCACATACAATAAGGTAAATTTGAATTGAAAAAATATGCAAAATACACATAAAACAATGTAAATTTGTTTCAAAATATATATACGAATACTCATAAAATAACGTAGATTTCTATAGAAATATATATACAAAATACACATGAAATGATGTAAATACGTATACAAATATATATACAAAATACACATTAAATAATGTAAATTCGTGTCAAAATAAATAAACAAAATATCATGAAAAGAATGTGTATTTGTATGAAAATAGATATACAAAATACAAATAAAATAACCTAAATTTGTATAAAACTATATACAAAAATACACAAAAATAATTTAAACTTGTATGAAAATAAATATACAAAAAACACATGAAATTAGGTAATTTTGTTTTGAAATACATATACCAAATACACATAAAATAATGTAAATTTGAATTAAAATATATAAACATATACACTTAAAATAACGTAAATTTGTAACAAATATATATACAAATACACATTAAATAATGTAAATATGTATAAAAAAAATAGATACAAAACACAAATAGAATAATGTAAAATCTTATCAAAATAAATTCACAAAATATTAATAAAATAATGTAAATTTGTATGAAAATTAAGATGCAAAATACCCATAAAATAACGCATTTTTTTTTAAATATATATACGAAAACACATAAAATATCTGATTTTGTTTTAAAATAAGTATACAAAATGCACATACAATAAGGTAAATTTGTATTGAAATAGGTACGCAATATACATATAAAACAATGTAAATTTGTTTCAAAATATATAAAGGAATATACCTAAAATAACGTAGATTTCTATAAAAATGTATATACAAAATACACATATAATTAAGTAAATACGTATAAAAAAATGTATACAAAATACACATAAAATAATATAAACTCGTATCAAAATAAATAAACAAAATACTAATAAAAGAATGTGTGTTTGTATAAATATAAATATACAAAATACACATAAAATAACGTAAATTTATATAAAACTATATACAAAAATACATAGAAGTAATTAAATTTGTATTAAAATAGATATACAAAATACACATAAAATAAGCTAAATTTGAATTGAAATATATAAACAAAATACATAAAATGATGTAAATTTTTATCAAAATACTTATAAAAATACACATATAATAACGTAAATTTGTATAAAAATATATAAACAAAATACACATTAAATAATGTAAATACGTATAAAAAAAATGTACAAAATACACAAACAATCATGTAATTCGTATCAAAATAAATAGACAAAATACCAATAAAATAATGTAAATTTCTATGAGAAAACATATACAGAATACACATAAATAACGCAAATGTCAATAAAAATATATATAATATAATATATTTTATTATATATATTTATATATATATATATATATATATATATATATATATATATATATATATATATATATATATATATATATATATATATATATATATATATATATATATATTTTATCCAAATTTACGTTATTTTATGTGTATTTGTATATATATTTTTATACAAATTTACATTATTTTATGTGAGTTTTGTATATGTATTTCAATACAAATATGCCTAACTTTATGTGTATTTTGCATATCTATTTTCAAAGAAATTTAAATTATTTTTGTGTATTTTTGTATATATTTTTATACAAATTTTAGTTATTTTATTTGTTTTTTGTATATATATTTTCCTACAAATATACATTCTTTTATTGGAATTTTGTGTATTTATTTTGTTACGAGTTTACATTATTTTATGTGTATTTTGTATATATATTTTTTTACGTATTTATATTATTTTATGTGTATTTTTACATATATTTTATTACAAATTTACCTTATTTTATGTTTATTTTGTATATTTATTTCATTCAATTTTAAATTATTTAATGTGTTTATTTATATTTGTATTTAGGTTATTTTATGTGTGTTTTCTATATATATTTTCATCCAAAATTACATTAATTTATTGTTATTTTCTTAATTTAACTCGATACGAATTTAGATTATTTCATAGGTATTTTGTATACATATTTTTATACTCATTTACATTATCTAATGTGTGTTTTGTATATATTTTTTTATGCAAATTAATTTTATGTCCATTTTTGTACATATGTTTTTATAGAAATTTGCGTTATTTTATGAGTATTTTGTATAAGTTTTCTCATACAAATTGACATTATTTAATTAGTTTTTTGTTTATTTATTTTGATACGAATGACATGATTATTTGTGTATTTTGTACATTTTTTTATACGTATTTACATTACTTAATGTGTATTTTGTTTATATATTTTTATACAAATTTACGTTATTATATGTGTATTTCTTAAAAATATTTTGAAACAAATCTACTTTATTTTATGTATTTTGTATATATATTTCAATTCAAATTTAGCTTATTTTGTGTGTATTTTGTATATCTATTTTCATACAAATTTAATTACTTCTGTGTATTTTTGTATACTTTTATACAAATTTACGTTATTTTATGTGCATTTTGTATATTTATATTTATACAAAAACATATTCTTTTATTGGTATATTGTTTATTTATATTTATACGAATTTACATTATTTTATGTGTATTTTGTATACTTTTTCTATTCGTATTTACTTAATTTTATGTGTATTTTGTATATATATTTTTATAGAAATCTACGTTATTTTATGTGCATTCGTATATATATTTTGAAACAAATTTACATTGTTTTATATGTATTTTGCATATCTATTTCAATACAAATTTACCTTATTGTATGTGCATTTTGTATATTTATTTTAATACAAATTCAAATATTTTGTGTATTTTGGTATATACAATTTAAAAAAAAAATGCGTTATTTTATAGGTATTTTGCATCTTAGTTTTCATACAAATTTATATTATTTTATTAATATTCTGTGTATATATTTCGATACGATTTTATATTATACTATTTGTGTTTTGTATATATTTTTTTATACATATTTTCATTATTTAATGTGTATATTTTATATATATTTTATACAAATTTACGTTATTTTAAGTGTATTTGTTTATATAATTTCATTCAAATTTACATTATTTTAAGTGTATTTTGTATATGTATTTCAATACAAATTTACTAATTTTATGTGTATTTTGTATATTTATTTTCATACAAATTTAAATTATTTTTGTATATAGTTTTATACAAATTTAGGTTATTTTATGTACGCATTTACATTATTTAATGTGTGTTTTGTATATATATTTTTATCCAAAGTTACTTTATTTTACGTTCATTTTTGGACATATATTTTTTATAGAAATTAGCGTTATTTTATATGTATTTGTATATGTTTTCTCATACAAATTTACATTATTTTATTGCTATTTTGTTTATTTATTTTGATACGAATTACATGATTATATGTATATTTTGTACATGTTTTTTATACGTGTTTACATTATTTAATGTATATTTTGTTTATATAGTTCTAAACATATTAACGTTTTTAAATGTGTATTTGTGTAAATATTTTGATACAAATTTACATTATTTTATTTCAATTCAAATTTAGCTTATTTTATTTTTATTTTTTATATATATTTTCATACAAATTTAATTACTTTGTATTTTTGTATATAGTTTTATACAAATTTACGTTATTTTATGTGTATTTTGTATATTTATATTTATACAAATAAACGTTCTTTTATTGGTATTTTGTTTATTTATTTTGATACGAATTTACATTATTTTATGTGTATTTTGTATACATTTGTTTATACGTATTTACGTTTCCAAGTGTATTTTGGAGGCCAAAAAGGAGATGAATCGGGTTTTTATGAGTGTTTTTCACGTTCAGGATACAGAAGAAGGGTCACACTACCACCAGGGTCACAAAACTACTCCTGGAAATCCCCAAAACTCCTAAGAAAGTCATGTCAAATATGTACGTGTGTGTGTGTGTGTGTGTGTGTGTGTGTGTGTGTGTGTGTGTGTGTGTGTTTCACCACGGCCTGATCGCGAGTTGGACTCGTAATCGCTAGCAGGTACCCTCCTGACAGAGCAAGTGCTCATTTAAGCCCCGTTCACACTGTGCCGACTCTTGGCCTCGACAACCCAGCGACTTTTCCATTTGACAAGTTGGTTCCCACGCTCCGAGAAGGGGGCGAGGTTTTATTGGGGTCTTGGTGTCTTGCCGACTGTCTGGGACATTCGGCAAACTAGTTGCCAGTATGTCGTGTAACCCTCACGACTCCAGACTCCCGTCACGATGTCGGCGCAGCATTCGGCAACAGTCTCAAGACCTCTTTCAAGATATGCCCGACCCTTTCACATCAACACCCAAGACTTCGTATACCCTAGAGTCGTGGGTAGTCGTGGCCCAGAGTCGGCACAGTGTGAACGGGGCTTTAGTCGATCTCTGGGTACTGCCAGGACCTCACACACCACACACCCCATTCCCCTTGCTCAAGGGGGGACAGTAACCTCTTCTTGTCAACTGAAAGAATCCGGCCTGAACGGGCTCGAACCGCCGCCCTGTCAGATCGTGAAGCCTGGCAGCGCAGCGCTCTACCAGTTGCTGTGTGTGTGTGTGTGTGTGTGTGTGTGTGTGTGTGTGTGTGACTCGCGTGTTGATAGAACAAGCCTCGCGGATCTGAGACTATTGGATGATTGAGGGTGTGGGTGTGAGTCTAGGCGGGAAGGGGACGGGGATGTAGGGGTGGCGTGAGGGAGGAAAGGTCGAGGATGAGGAGCCGTGGGTGGTGGTGGTGGTGGTGGTGAGGCATGAGTGGGCGAGGCAGGAGCGGTGAGTGGGGGCAGCGTGTTGGATAGAATGTCCCGAGGAGGAGTCACGTTGAAGGACAGGAATGCTGATGTGTGTGTTTAGCTTAACCTTTAGACAGTCACCGTACAGAGAAGGAGAATGTCAAATGGATATGAACGTACGCCGCCACACAGAAGGCAGAATAAAGCAGAAAACAAGGGAGTGTACATGAAAGACTTAGTTATTAGATGGGTGGTGGGAGGGACCTTTAAAATAGATAATTAATAGATAATCTCTTATTTTTGTGTTTTTACATATTTTTCTTCCTCCGTTTCTTCCACTGCCCTCCCTCTCTCTCCCCTCAGTGGATAACTATATACATGCAGCCAGGCCTATGCGTTGAGGCACCAACGTTGCCAGATTGTTGTACTCAGCCTCTTATATTTACCGACTTCCGACCCAAAATCTGTCTTCTGGTCCCCAATAACGAGATTCATCTATATTTATCGTTAAAATAGTTAACCTGCCAACTTACGAAGGAAAGTATATATGTGTGTGTCAAATGGGTGTGAGCTTGTATTAACGACCATCAGTAGAGCACAAAAGGAAAGAATATAGGAGTAAAAAAATGACGGATAGCAATGCGTGTTTAACTTAACCTTTCTTTAGTTAGTCAACGTACAGAGGAGGCTGAGGCAAATGAAGGGAGAAGGGGAAAGGGAGTAAGGGGGAAGTAGGGAGTGAAGGGAAGGGCAGCGTGGTGGATAGAATGACCCGAGGTGGAGTTATGTTGAAGGACAGGAATGTGTGTGTTTAGCTTAACCTTTAGACAGTCAACGAATGGAGGAGACTATGTCAAGTGGATATGAAGCTATGAACTTACACTGGCAAACATCAACAGAGCACGGAAGGAAGGAATAGAAATATACTAAAAACTGAAGGCTGGGAATGCGTATGTTTGCCCTTCAGCCGGTCAGCGCAGAGAGAAGAATGTTAAATGGATATGAACCTGTATCGCCAAAGAGTAGAATAACACAATGGAAAGAACTAGAAGTTAAAGACATCGTAATTAGGTGGGAAATGCTTAGTTCATTATACATTTTTGCGAACCTTCAGCCAGTCAAGTTACAGAAGAGGTGAATGTCAAATGGATATGAACTTGTATCGCCAAAGAGTAGAATAACACAATAGGAAGGACTACCAATGAAAGACGTGGCAATTAGGTGAAGAGTGCACGATTAATAGACACTGTGTTGGCACCCTTTAGCCAGTCAACTTACGGAGAAGGTGAATGTCAAATGGATATGACCTTGTATTCCCGAACATTAGACCAACACAATAGGAAGGAATACAAATGAAAGACGTGGTGATGAGGTGGAGGGGCATAGTTTCTACATGTTTTGGTGGTGCCCTTTAGCCAGTCAACTTGTGGAGGAAAGTATATGTCAAATGGATATGAACCTGTATACCCAAGCATTAGACTAACACAAAAGGAAGGACTACAAAGGAGAGACGTGGCAATGAGGTTGGAGGGGCATAGCTAACACACATTCTGGCGGCTCCCTTGGCATGCAGTAAAAAAAAGTATCCATGGACAATAGCGGATGGAAATGAGGACAGCTGGGAGTGAAAGCACTAAAACAAGAGACCAGGTAACTTCAGGGGGAGGAAGAGAGGCAGAGGTGATGCAAAGAATGTGTTCAGTGAGATGGATGTTACACGGCTTCTCAAACATTGCTCTGCGCCGACACGGTATAAAGATCCTTGATTAGTTGAGGTCCGTGTTCTCAGGCGCTTTCGACACTCACAACATTTTTTTCAAAGGCCACAAAGGAGATGAGTCGGGTTCTAATGAGTGTGTTTTCACGTTCATGGTGCAGAGGCCTTGTCAAACTATCACTAGGCTCATTAAACAACCCTTGGAAATATAAACTTAACCTATACCAAAGCCTTAACAAATGTGGGTGAGTGTGTAAGCCTGGAAATGTTTGAGGATATGGATCTAAGGCTCTTACAACAACTATTTCCAAAGGACACAATGGAGACGAGTCGGGTTCTAATGAGTGCGTTTTCACGTTCATGGTGCAGAGGTCTTGTCAGACTACCACTAGGCTCATAAAACTACCCATGGAAATATTAACATAACATAACCAAATTTTTAACAAATGTAAGTGTGTGTGTAAGCCCCGAAATGCTTGAGAATATGCCTGACCACTCATCGTCGCTCGCTGCCTTCCTTGTGGCGCTGTAAGCTTTGATGTCGGACACGATTGCACGCGCATGAGAAAAATCTAGTAACTCGTCTTGTGGTAAAAATACTGATGACTTCCCTGGCGGTGACGCACGGAAAGGTGGGAGGAGAGGAGAGAGGGTGGGTGGCTAGAACATAAGAACATAAGAACGCTGGAGTCTGCAAGAGGCCGGTAGGCCTATACAAGGCAGCTCCTTTAACCCTATGCTTCCGTTTATCTAACCCCACCTAATATCGCTGTCCATGAGTTTATATAATCTATTGTTGAATGTGACAATTGTATTGGCACTCATCACATGACTGCTAAGCCTATTCCACTCATCCACAACCCTGTTAGTAAACCAATTTTTGCCTATGTCCCTGTTGAATCTGAATTTATCCAGTTTAAACCCATTACTTCGTGTCCTACCCGGTTCTCTTACCAACAAAACCTTATGAATATCTCCCTTATTAAAGCCCTTCATCCATTTATAAACCTGTGGTGGTGGTAGTGCTCCGCCTCCGCTGCGCTTGTCAAGACGAGGTTTGCTTGCTCGCTCATCACCGCGACCCGCCAATCCAGGTCACAGCAGCCTCCCGGGACCCTGGTGAGCCCCCTCGACCCTCCCTCTGCTGTCGCTGCTGGTTGGGGCGCTGTTCTTGGCTCTAGCGATCTTACCCAGCCATGCACCCAACACACAGCTGCTACGGGAAAGAATAACACCCATTGCCAGGACACAGCAGCTTCTCTGGGACCCTGCTGAACCCCCTCGACCCTTACTAGCTGTGGTGGGTGGAATGGGGTCTGTTCATGACCTTTGCGACATAACCCAACACACAGCTGCTACGGGAAAGAATAACACACCCATTACCAGGACACAGCAGCCTCTCTGGGACCCTGGTGAACCCCTCCCTTCCGAGCTGTTATGGATGGAACTGGGGTCTGTTCATGGCCTTGGCGACACCCACCCAACACACACAGACACACACACGGTAAAAAATAACACCCGCCAATCCTCTCCTTATGGTTTGTCACTAACTTTTTTTTATTCCTACTTAACATTTGTGACAAACGGTGAAGAACAACCCGCCATTGCTCTCCTTACAGCTTGTCACTTGCATTTGTTTTATCATTCCTACTGAACGTTTGTCACATTAAGCGGTACAAAGCCAAGTAATGCACGGAATTTACATGCGTTTTCCAAGGGTCACTGTCTTAAACATTCCGGGGCCCAGGGACACATTATGGCAAGGCTTTCCTAGGAGTTTGGGCATTTCCAGGGATAGTTTAATGATCCTGGTGGTAGTATGACCCTTCTTCTGTACCATGAACCTAAGAAACACGCATTTGACAACGCCTTCATAGGAGTTTTGGGCATTTCCAGGGATAGTTGAATCACCCTGGTTTTAGTATGACACTTCGTATGTACCATGAACCTAAGAAACACGCATTTGACAACGCCTTCATAGGAGCCCATGAGAACCCCAGCGACTTCCACGAGAGGCTTTTCAAACAGACGAACTGCAGGGCCGATACGTTTAAAAATACAGACTTAAATGTTGAGGGTCAGGATATTTTTTCTGTTTAAGTCGCGTCCCGTCAGTATTTCTTCTTTTTTTTTACAGAAAAGGAGACAGTTCAAGGGCATGGAAAAAAAAATAACAATAATGAAAAAAAAAAAAAAGGCCGCTACTTACTGCTCCTGAATAGAGCTGAAGCCTCAAGTTAACTCGATGACGGCCGGGACGTAAGAAGCGTGAGACACAAGACAAAGTTTGAGGGCGGCACAAAGAGTCGGACAAAGTCTCGGCACAAACAAAGGCGAGGCGCAGCAGCAGGTGAGGTAGTTTTTCTCGTCCCGGCAGACGGCGAGGCAGGACGAGGTGACTCCGTCCTCTCTCCCTTTGTCCCTGCTGATCAAAGCCTCGCTCAGCCCGTGTTTTCTCCCTATCCCATTTTCTCCTTTTCTTTTATCCCGTCTCGTTCTGGTCTTTTTTTCCCCTCGCAGCTGACAGTTACAATAAATGGAAATGTATCTTGAAAGCTGCTGTAATCCACCAGTGGCCGGGAGCGCAATCTGGCGACGGAGATAACGAGCAACTCCTCCGCGGCTCTTTGTCTTTCTCCTTCCTGCAGACGGCAAGAAAGTTAGTCTGCCCTTCCATTGTGGCGGCGCCTGGCCGGGGCTGGCCGAGGTTTTGTGCGGGCCTCCCTGGCGTGACTCGGACTCGCCCTTTTTGTGCCGGTAATTTCTTTAGTGCGGCGTAAAAGCCAACTTGTTTTCCACGGGAGCTCAGTCACTCGGTAAAACAGGCACCAACATAAAAGGCCGGGCCACGGCCGTCCTGTGGGCCCGTGGGGGCTCGGGGCCGCCAGCCGTGCGGGCGCTGTGCTGCGGCGCTGCCCTCCCGCCCCGCCCCGCCCGTATCCCGGCGGGGGCTCGGCGGGCTGGCCTTCTGTTGAGTAGCGTCAAGTGGTCCTCTCAACCGTAATGGCGCGGCCCGTTGTCAAGTGACAAAACCAATGCTGCCTTCTATGGCGCGCCGATGTGCATGAGAGGGATAAAATAAACTGAACAACAGCATTTGTTTGCTCGTACCTGAATAATGAACATTCTCCGGCGTGTTCCTTCCGCGCACTGTTTTGAAGTGGAGCGAACTGACTTAGTTACTGCTCCGGCCTCCAAGATCAGGGCTGCCGGTGCAGGCAGAGGACACACGAGCAGGGAACGCACGCGCTGCATACACAATCCCAGCCGTGTTACGAGGCTGCTGCGACCTGCTTGAAACACACCGCCGCCAGACTGAAGGAAGACAGCTCTGGCGATGGCGGAAAGAGAACACATTCCACTACAGCATAGGCGAACTGTTTTACACGAGTGGGAGATATTTAACTTGAAAACATTAAACAAAGGCATACAAAGGGGAAAAAGAACACGTACAGCCAGGGCCGGGCAGAGGCGCGGCGAGGCCCTCCCATGCACCTGTCCGCCGAGGCCTGTGTTTACATTCCGGCCCCTACATGCCAGTGGCACGCCCGCACAACATCCCGCGCCTTCCCTGCAACTCAAACCATCCCCTGTTTTTTCACTTGCCTGTGTGTGTGTGTGTGTGTGTGTGTGTGTGTGTGTGTGTGTGTGTGATTTGAGAGAGAGAGAGAGAGAGAGAGAGAGAGAGAGAGAGAGAGAGAGAGAGAGAGAGAGAGAGAGAGAGAGAGAGAGAGAGAGAGAGAGAGAGAGAGAGAGAGAGAGAGAGAGAGAGAGAGAGAGAGAGAGAGAGAGAGAGAGAGAGAGAGAGAGAGAGAGAGAGAGAGAGAGAGAGAGAGAGAGAGAGAGAGAGAGAGAGAGAGAGAGAGAGAGAGAGAGATTCAGATTCAGATTCAGAAGTTTATTCCATTTTCCAATGGTTATTCTTCACATTTATACAATAAAGCACATGAGTATATAAGTACATAGTAGCTACATCCTGTCCTGCCTTTATCTACGGCAAGGAGTCTAATTTTAGAATAGATGTGCAATAAAAATATTAAAATTAAAAGAGAAATAAAATATATTAAAATACATTAATAAAAGACTAAAAAAGACTACATATTGAACTGGTCACTAAAAAGATATTGGTGCAATTGCTTCTTAAAAGATGGTAAAGATTGTGCATTCCTTATCGAGATGTGGTGCCCCGAGGGCTGCGACACCACTCGTGTCATCATCATCTTCACCGGCAATATTTTCCGATGACAACAGCGGTATCGACCGCTAAAACACAACACGGACTCCAACACATGATTGTCCCCACTGTTCATTTACCAACCTATACACAATTGTAATTGCCCATTAACGCACCCGCTTATCTCTCTAAGCCAAAACACAATCACCGCGGCCAAAAACACGATCAGCCGCGGAACAAAATGTTATGAAAACAAAGCTGCGTCACCGCGTGAATTAAGCATGTCGGTTAGGTAGATTATTGTATGAGCTCGGTGTGAGTTTGATGTATGACTCACACGCCTGACGTATTACCCTCGCGATGTCTGCCTATATAAGAAGCATTTCTCCAGGCTTGACCTCAGATTAACCAGCACTCTGTTCGTTGCTGGACACTCAGTTGTCCTTCCCTAGACAACATGGGTAGAACATTCATCGTTGCTACTGTGAGTATGGAGTGAAGAATTACCATAGAGGAAAGCGTATCTAACATATCTATTGTGTTCTATTATCTTAGTTTTACTTAGGATTATATTTCTATGATACTTTATTGTGTGAGTTTTACTCAATATTATACCAGTGTTAACGTCAGTAACCAATAGTGAAAGAAAACCTGAAGACTCATTGAGTCTAGTAAGCCAGTCGCTGGTTTAAACAATATTTTTACCCTCTGTAATATTAAGTAGTATTAAGGTAGAATAAAATACATATAAGAAAGGCGACACCGTTTCATCACCCCATTTACGAACTCCTTTAAATACTCCTAAAGTACTAGAATTTTAAGTCAAGTGTCACTAATACAAACAGTGTGTCGTCGCCCCTGTGTGACCCGGGATTACGGGTTACAACATTGGTGTCAGGTGTGGGGTGGTGAAACATGTGGTGAAACATGGTGAAACATGTGGTGAAACATGTGGTGAAACATGTGGTGAAACTTGTGGTGAAACTTGCGATTTATATTGGTTTATATTGGTATTGTACTGGTGTATGTCCACATCCGAAAGCGAGGGAGAAGACAGTTATTCTTGGAATTACGGGAATAAGACTTTAGAGTTAAAAATGCCAGACGAAGGCAAGAACCCTCCCCCCAAAAAAGAAGATGGAAAATCGATCACCCTTGCCCATGATGATCTTGTCACGCTACTTAGCCGTCATACCTTGAATGATTTTAGTAGAGTGCAGGGACTCTTATATTTTTGTGGTGGAGAAGAAAAAGTAGCAAAGCACCAAACCTCCCATGCCATAAGCTAGCAAAGAAATGGATAGAGGATATTGAAAGCCGGACACAGGCAAATTGGGACACTACCGGAAAGATTGAGTTAGCCAAACAATATGCCCTGGGAGCAGCGCGCGATCATCTCCTCGGTTGTATCACTAGATGTGGACAGGATTGGGAAAAGTAAAGGAAGACTTCCTACGTGTGTTTCCCACAGTAAGGACCTTTTCGGTCCTCCAGAAAGAATTGGGAGAGGCAAAACGGCGGACAGGAGAAAACATCCGCACCTTCCTCATCCGCCTGGAGACATTGAGAGACGAGTTGATCGCTCTCAAGCCTGACAATGCCAGTTTCCTAACTGAGATAACCGCTTTACGGCTCAGAGAGGCTTTCCTCCGGCCCTCTTACTCATCCTAACGGAGGAAGAAAAGGGGGACCCACAGAAGGTATTAAAGAAAGGGTATGAGTATATTAAAGCTTATCCAGAGTCGAAGCTATCCGATGCCGATATCGCCAAAGAAATAAAAGTGCTGAACGTCTGTTCCACCCAGGCATCCGGACCCAAACATGTCTCACAAGCCCGTCCTCCACGCCCTCCAGGCCAGTCACGTTACCCGATACCCCAAAGGGGAGGACGGCACGCCGCGCCACCTACACGCCCATATGGGAACGCGCCCACGCCACCCACATGTTATGCTTGTGGGTATGTAGGACACATGGCTCGCGATTGCACATATGGAAGGCAGTATAGGGGTGCCTACCACCCACCAACGGGCTCTCGGTACCTCAGTACCAGCCCACTCGAAACAGGCGTCAGCCTGTCTCGCCTTGCGCTGCCTGGCGCCCGGAGTACACGGCCGGTCCCTCACCCCGTAGCTCCTGGGTCAACCCTGACCACGAGAAGAACAAAAAAAAAAAACGACCCCAGAGTAGCTGCGGCAGTCCACGGCCCTACCAACGCCCTCACGTTGAGATTGTGCGTAGGCGCTAATGCACCAAAGGAGATGGTTTACGCAATGCTAGACACAGGAGCAGGAGCGTCCCTAATAGAAGAAGATTTATTTAGGAAGGTAGGCGGGAAGATGATAGTTACAGAACCTCTCTCCATACAAGGGGTAGATCGGACTCCAATCCCTAATAAAGGACTAGCCGAAGTAGTAGTAGACTTTGGGCACGGAGAAATTATAGAAAAATTTGTAGTAATATCACAAGGTATAGTGTTACCAACAGCAGTTTTGTTGGGCCTAGAATTTATGTGGAGACAAAATGTGGTAGCTGCACCGCTGGACACACCTGGGCAGTTTAGTGTAATGGTGGGCGCCTACCCAGTGGAAGTACATTCCCTGGCTGCGGACGATATGAGCCCGTACCCAGAAGATCATAAACCTACTTTAGACGAGATGGAGGAAGTACCAGTGAAAGCATACGCTATTAACGTGGCGTCCTTGCTCCCAGGCACGGCAGGGTATGTCACTCTGGAGGCAGAGATTGGCAGAGCCCAGCAAGCCTTATTTCTCCCAAGGTCCAATGATATCCCTTCTTCATTTTTATTTCCCGGTTAGTAACCTTAACTCCTAACGTCAAACAAACCAAAGGTAAATTCATCATTCCCTATGCTAACCCAACTGAAGAAACTATTGAGATGCCAACAGGTGAAGTGATGGGACACATTTATTCTTGTCACTCAGAATACTATCAATCATCGACTAATGAATGTGTAGCGGCTGTCACAAAAACAGCTACAAAGCCGCCTGTCACCCAGTCAAGTAAGCAGATGGTACTCGATAAGCTGATAGACGAGCTATTTTTACCCTCACAACGGGAAAATTGCTGTCTGAAGGGCTTAACCTGCAAGTATCCTGATGTGTTTGCTCTAAAAACGAGCCACTCACTATTACCCCTATTATGTTCACACTTTAAGGCTAAATATGACAAGCCTATATATAAAAAGCCATACCCAATACCAGTAAAATATCATAAAGAAATAGAGATTCAGCTCAAGGACCTTGAGGCCCAGGGTATTATACGCCCTAGTGCGTCACCCTACAGCGCACCTCTAGTCCCTGTTGCTAAAAGGATGGTGGAGTCAGACTTTGTCTCGACTTCCGCGCTCTGAACGATGAATTGATTGATGACAAACATCCACTCCCTAACATTAACCTCATTTTGCAACAGTTAGGGGAAAGTAAAGTATTCACCTCCCTTGATTTGCGCCAGGGCTACCACCAAGTCCCATTGGCAGAGGAATCTAAACACTTGACAGCCTTCACGACACCTTATGGCCTCTATGAATTCACTACAGTCCCCTTTGGATTAAAAAACAGCACCTGCAGCCTATCAACGGATCATGAATCAAGTTCTCATAGGTCTGACAGGAAGAATTGTACATGTATACCTTGATGATTTGATAGTACAAGGGAAAGACATGGACCATCACCTAAAGAACCTCCATGCCGTCTTGGACAGACTGCAGAAGGCTCACCTGTCCTTAAGACTAGATAAGTGTTCCTTTTTCAAAGAGCAAGTAGATTATCTGGGTCACATTGTTAGTGCTTCTGGCTTGAAGCCTCAGCCCTCAAAGGTACAGGCGGTGCAACAACTCACTCCTCCGAAAACAGTCAAAGAACTTCAAGGTTTCCTGGGATTGGTTAACTTTTATAGGAAATTCATTAAAGACTTTGCCAAGATAGCATCCCCACTTAATAATTTACTCAAAGGGAGGAAAGTAACCAAGAATGATAAGACACATCTGGAGTGGAATGAAGAGGCATTGCATGCATTTAGCACACTAAAGAACAGTCTAACGACTGACATTGTTTTAGCCTTTCCGGATTTCGGAAGCCCTTCAATCTCACCACAGATGCGTCAGATAAGGCAATAGGTGGTGTGTTGCAACAAAGGATGAAAATGGTAGTTTACGTCCCATAGCATATTTTAGTAGAACCCTGAATGGAGCAGAACGTAACTACTCAGCGGTAGAGAGAGAAGCTTTAGCAGTCATCTATGGCCTCAGTACTAACCGACCCCTTATCTTGGGTTATAGGATACACATCCTGTCGGACCATAGACCACTGACTTGGCTGTTAAAAAGCACAGTACCTAGCAGCAGGATTGCACGCTGGCAGACACTTCTAGGAGAATTTGACTTTAGTATTGATTATCTCCCAGGCTCCAGCAACATGGTAGCAGATTTTTGTCAAGGATTAGGAATCAGGAGAGTGACGTGATAGAAGGCGAATTGATGCTCGAATTATGTCTGTCACCCTTACGGGTGGACAGGACTTGTCTGTCGGCTCTCCGGAGGGAGATGACAATCAGGATTTGTTTCTGCTTTGGAGTCTTGCTGGACTCATGGAGCACCAGGATCGCGATCCTGAACTGAGAGAATTGAAGCATGCTTTTGAACAAACCACCGGTGGTAACGTACATGAGAGAGATGAGACCAAGGTTGCAGAGAGGACCAATGTAACGTTAAATGCAGCTAAGAGGCACTTCAAAACTGCCTCTTAGTGAAGTGTGTTTATATAACGGCATTCTCTACCGCGATGTTTGCGATGAATACAACAAGCAGAAAAGACTGGTTATCGTTCCACCAAGCTACATTCCTAACGCGTTAGCTTTGGCGCATTCCATGCTACCTGCAGGGCATGGAGGCACTAAGGTTACGTTGGCACGCTGTCGCAAGTTTGCGTACTGGCCGGGAATGAAGGCGGACGTGGAGCAATATGTCAGATCTTGTCCTGTCTGTTGTCGGTTTAAGAAGAGGGATCCCCGCCAGCTCCACTTATGAGGTATCCAGAGGTTGGCCAACCGTTTGACAGAGTCCATATGGATATTGTCGGACCTTTGTCTGTTTCAGACGAAGGCTATAGGTATGTACTGACAGTGATAGACGTCCTGTCACGCTTCTTGGTAGCAACCCCTTAGTACGAACGCAGCCAAGGAATTGGCAGCTGCGTTCTACAAGAACGTAGTCTGTGTACACAGCATCCCGCCGATTCTAGTCACGGATCAAGGAAAGGAGTTCGTCAACACTCTTACGAGAGTTGACTCAGTTGTTACAGATTGATCATCTAAGGACAACTCCTTATCACCCGTCTGCAAACGGTGTGATAGAAAGGCCTAATGGCACCTTAATAAATATCTTGAGAACTTTGTGCGAGGACAATCGCGGTATCTGGGACCAAATGCTTCCGGTTGCAACACACGCCTACAACACTGCCTACCATCGTGTTCTGAAAGATTCACCATTTTTCTTGCTTTTCTCTCGGGACCCAAATGTTCCTTTTGAAGTGCTTGAGAATAGACTCCAACCTTGTTATGATGTTGACAGCTATAAAGCATTTACTTCTAGTGTCGCGCAGCGTACCTATAAACTATGTCAGACCAATATAGATATAGGATGGCAGGAGTCAGAAAGAATGTTTAGGAAATCCAAACCCAAACAGGTGGTAGTAGGAGATCGGGTCTACTTAAGGCATGTATGTACAAAGGGCGAACCAAAGAAGCTCCAGCCCTTGTTCAATGGACCTTTAGGGTGCTAGAAAAAATAAGCCCTGTAGTCTTACGACTGCGTCATGTTAGAGGTGGTAAGATCAAGACAGTTCACACAAATAATGTTCAGGTCGTTCACGAGGACTCTCTTGGCTTCCATGACTCTCCTAATGTCAGGCGTGCATACCCTCTCCCTGATCAAGTAGTAGAAGTGGACCCACTCCCCATGACTTATTCCCCCGAGGAGCCGCTGCCATTGTCCTTTCCAGCTCCTTCCGAGCTCTCCTCACCGGCTCCTGTCTCCTCAGATGCTTCAGAGGTCCCCTCATTGGTTCCCTCAGCTCCTTCAGAGCCCTGTGTCAGTCGCTCATTACGATCCAATACGGTACCCCCTTCTCTCCCCAATGTGATGGACCGCCCTCTTGAGTATCGCCAACGACCAACGAACTGATGCCCCCTATAATTACAGATCCTGGGTGTTGCCCTCTCCTTGTCTTCCCTTGATCCCTCCCGGGAGCAACCCATTCGTCCCGGCCTCGTCTTCTCCCCAGTCTTTAAGATGCTGTTGACAGGACGGTACTATGTTGTCCCCGTCGTCATCAAGACGGACGACATCCAACGTCCTCTCATCAACGTGGCAAATCTAACAGCGGAAGTTTCATGGTCGATTGAACATATGAATCAATCGTTCCCCACTGTTGGTCTGCTCAGGCGCACTCTAGACTCTTTTCACATTGAGTTTGAGAAGTTATTCAAAGATCTTAACAGCTTTCTGTCGGCTATGAGTGGTAGAGATGGAAGCCCGTTTCGACTCGCCAGAAGCGAGGAGCCGTGGATTTCCTTCCCTCGGTAGCAAACCTCCTTTTCCGTACGGCCACTCACTCACAAATAGTTTTTATTGATCGGTAGAACTCCGAGATCTACACTCTGTCCACAGAAGAGAGACGTCAACTTAACCTCCATCAGGAAGTCCTCAACGCCACAGTTCGGGACCTCCGTCATGTTCATTCTGCCATCTCCCGTCTAGAGTCCGCCTCGGCTTTGGCCTCAGCTATTATCCGTCAGTTCTCACTAAAACCTTGCAAATTGAAGGGAAATGCGTATTTTGGAGACTATCCTTCTCATTCAGTTGGCACTTAGTGACCTAAATCATGATACTCTGAATCTCAAGCTTGGCCTTCAGCAGCTGTCCCAAACGCAGGTTTCCTCTCCTCCTTCCAAATGATGTACTATTTCGTGTGCTCAGCAATGCGTCACCCATTACCCAGTCTTACTTTTACCTGCAGCACATTAATATTTAGCATTGTATAGAGATGTCTCTAGGGTTATTTCTAAAGGTACTCTTTCCTCAGGAACCCTTCACTTCTACTTACAAATCCCCAGGAAAGGGGATCCCTCTGACGTGTTCGATGTGTTTAAAATGGACGCGTTGCCTTTTCATCTTGATGGCACGCCATATTTTCTGCACACCGACACGCTTTCCACTTACCTTGCGGTTTCTGAAGACCGCACTCACTATATGCTCTTGGACTCCTTGGACCGCTGTACTAAACACCACCTGCTCTATGTATGTCCCCCTGTCGCCCCTGTCTACTCGACTTCTGTCCAGCGCTGCGAGATCGCTATCTTTCTCGATCGCCCAGACGCCCTCTCGCTGTGTTCTAAGTCTCTCCTCAGAGTCTTCCCCCCGGTCTTCATCCCGTCTCCTGCGGGCTGGGTCTTCGCTACCGATACTCCCCAGGTGGTCACCATGGTCTGCCCGGACAGCCCGGTCTCCAAATACAGGCAGACCATCAACGGGACGGGTCTCCTCCGCCTCGGTATGGGCTGTAGTGCCCACTCCGACGCCTTCAGCCTCCCTGCCTCTGCTACTATGGACGGTGACGCCCCGCTGACGGTTCATCGCGCCCCCTTCCACATCGGACGTGACGTGGTCTCATCGCTCCTGGCCAAGACTCCCCTTGGCCCCTTCCCCTCCCCGCCGCCGTCGCCCGGGTCGTCTCTGGCCCCCCCGCTGGACCTCCCTCCAGCACTTCACGCGCTCCAGGAATCCGTCAAACCGGTCCCCGCCTTCGACCCCTACCTCCCATGGTGGGGTGGCTGCTCCTCCTCGGCGTCGTCTTCGTCGCCGGTGGGGTGGCCTTCTTCTGTCTCTTCAGGTCCCGTCTCGCAGGCCTCCTCCCCACGATCCCGCCATCCCCGTCTTGGCCCTCCATGGTCGTCCGCCGGGCGGACCGCTTCGTGCCACGAGGACGTGGCGTGGTTTTAACGGGGGGGGGTATGTGGTGCCCCGAGGGCTGCGACACCACTCGTGTCATCATCATCTTCACCGGCAATATTTTCCGATGACAACAGCGGTATCGACCGCTAAAACACAACACGGACTCCAACACATGATTGTCCCCACTGTTCATTTACCAACCTATACACAATTGTAATTGCCCATTAACGCACCCGCTTATCTCTCTAAGCCAAAACACAATCACCGCGGCCAAAACACGATCAGCCGCGGAACAAAATGTTATGAAAACAAAGCTGCGTCACCGCGTGAATTAAGCATGTCGGTTAGGTAGATTATTGTATGAGCTCGGTGTGAGTTTGATGTATGACTCACACGCCTGACGTATTACCCTCGCGATGTCTGCCTATATAAGAAGCATTTCTCCAGGCTTGACCTCAGATTAACCAGCACTCTGTTCGTTGCTGGACACTCAGTTGTCCTTCCCTAGACAACATGGGTAGAACATTCATCGTTGCTACTGTGAGTATGGAGTGAAGAATTACCATAGAGGAAAGCGTATCTAACATATCTATTGTGTTCTATTATCTTAGTTTTACTTAGGATTATATTTCTATGATACTTTATTGTGTGAGTTTTTACTCAATATTATACCAGTGTTAACGTCAGTAACCAATAGTGAAAGAAAACCTGAAGACTCATTGAGTCTAGTAAGCCAGTCGCTGGTTTAAACAATATTTTTACCCTCTGTAATATTAAGTAGTATTAAGGTAGAATAAAATACATATAAGAAAGGCGACACCGTTTCATCACCCCATTTACGAACTCCTTTAAATACTCCTAAAGTACTAGAATTTTAAGTCAAGTGTCACTAATACAAACAGTGTGTCGTCGCCCCTGTGTGACCCGGGATTGCGGGTTACAACAGAGAGAGGGAGGCTGTTCCAGAGTGTTGGTGCAGCCACAAGCATGGATCTTGCCCCTGTATTGGTGCGTGCTTTGGGGACGTGCAGCTGATGCTGCTGTCTGGTAGGAACAGTGCTCATGTCACTCACATATGGCAAATAAAACAAATAGCTCGGTACGTTTCCCTTTATGATGTTATAGGTCATTACGCCTAGTTCGTACTCGTATTTTTTGTTTACCTTCAGCCAACCGAGCTCCTTTAAGAATGGCGTCACATGGTCACGTTTATGCCGCCACCCGGTGCAACTTTTGCAGCATAGTTTTGCAATTTTTGAATTTGTTGCATGTGTGTTTTATTAGCGGTGCCCCATATTTTTATTCCATAATATTATGCTTAATACAAGCGATTGTACAGCTGTAATTCTTGCCTTTTTGCTAAAGTTCTCTTTTATACGATTTATATACATAATGGTACTAAAAATCTTACTACTTATTTTGTTTATGTGCGTATCAAAAGTCAAGTGAGCGTCAAAATATACACCCAAGTTCTTCAGGGAGGTGCTGGGGATGATGTTACTATCATCAACCTGTAGGTGGATGTTTTGTGGGATCTGGGATGTCATTCCCCGACTTCCAATAAACATGCACTGGGTTTTCTTTGTGTTTAACATTAAGCCATTTAATTGGAAATATCTTTTCGATTTTAATAAAGTTTCCTCTCCTCTGCTAATTAGGTCTTGAATTCTGTCTATGTTTCCCGTGTGTATGAACTGTGTGTCATCCGCGTACTGGATGACGAGGCAATCGGAGATGTATTGTGAGAGGTCATTTACGTACATTAAAAATAAGATAGGCCCGAGCACTGATCCCTGAGGAACTCCATAGGAGACGTCTAATTTATCTGAAATATGTTTGTCGATACGGACAGACTGAGTTCTATCACGAAGGTAATCACTAAACCAAAATGTATCTATTCTCAGTTCCTTTAACTTGTTCAGTAATATTTGATGATTGACACTGTCAAATGCTTTTGACAAATCGCACAAAGTAACTAAGGATATGTTACCATTATCAATGTTCTTATAAAGTATATTTGATAGTGTCAGTAGAGCGCTTTCAGTAGACAGTGCAGCTCTAAAGCCGTGTTGTGTGTTATTAAGGAGATGGTTTCCTTCAAGATGTTGGACTAGCTGAGCTGTTACAACTTTCTCCAGGATTTTAGAGACAATGGGCAGAAGTGATATTGGTCTATAGTCTTTTGGGTCGCTTGTATCTCCGCCTTTAAAAATAGGGACGGCTACTGAGTGTTTCCATGGTAACGGGAATGTTCCAGTTGTTATTGAGGTATTTATAATGCATGTTAAGTACGTTATTATAACTGGCAAAGATTCTTTTAAGAAGCGCGTTTGAATGCCATCTGAGCCATGTGCGGAAGAGTTTTTCAGTTGTTTCAGTACTAGTATAATAGTCTGGGTATCAGTTGGTTGAGGTCTGAACATATCACATGTTGGGTTTATGGTGTCACATGCATTGAGTTGTGATTCATTGTCATGATTTAATAAGTTTTGACGTGATTTATCAAAAGTTTCTTTCCCAACATTTGCAAAATATCTATTAAATCTATTAATTTCATCACTGATTGTTTTTTCGTCTTCTAAGAGTAGTGGACAGGTTGTATTTTTGTTACTTGGTACGAGTTGTTTCAACGTGTTCCATATAGCACTACTATTCCCTCTGTCATCCTCTAGTTTTTTATTGTAATATTCCGACTTGGATTTGTTGATCAATTGCTTTACTTGTTTCTTTAGTTCCTTATATTTCACTTGGAGAGCTGTGTTATATCTGTCATTCTTAAGGAGTGTGTGTGGTGTTCCTCTCCAGCATCTTAGCTCGTAAGTCATGAGTGATCCATGGAGCGGGGGCCTCTTTACTTCCCTAGTCACTAAAGGTGCACACACATTAAGACATTTGTTGAAACATTCAGTGAATATGTTAACCTGTGTTTCGGTATTGTCAGTGGCAAACATCTTGTTTAAATTAGCACTCTCCTGATAAAGTAAGTTACACAAAAATTCTGGCGAATATCTTCTTAGTTCACGAAAAGTTTTTACAGTAGCTGCACGCTTGGCCTTTCGTAAGTTAATAGTTACAGTGATCAGTTCATGGTCAGCCACATGGCATGGAAGTGTGTTAGAAACTATTACAGAATGAGGTTTGTTGGTTACAATTAAGTCTAACAGTGTGGCAGAGCTGGAAGTAATCCTCGTGGGTTTGGAAATTACTTGAGTTAGTTTTGCATTTGCAATAATTTGTTTCAGCTACTGCTGTTTAAGAGAGAGAGAGAGAGAGAGAGAGAGAGAGAGAGAGAGAGAGAGAGAGAGAGAGAGAGAGAGAGAGAGAGAGAGAGAGAGAGAGAGAGAGAGAGAGAGAGAGAGAGAGAGAGAGAGAGAGAGAGAGAGAGAGAGAGAGAGAGAGAGAGAGAGAGAGAGAGAGAGAGAGAGAGAGAGAGAGAGAGAGAGAGAGAGAGAGAGAGAGAGAGAGAGAGAGAGAGAGAGAGAGAGAGAGAGAGAGAGAGAGAGAGAGAGAGAGAGAGAGAGAGAGAGAGAGAGAGAGAGAGAGAGAGAGAGAGAGAGAGAGAGAGAGAGAGAGAGAGAGAGAGAGAGAGAGAGAGAGAGAGAGAGAGAGAGAGAGAGAGAGAGAGAGAGAGAGAGAGAGAGAGAGAGAGAGAGAGAGAGAGAGAGAGAGAGAGAGAGAGAGAGAGAGAGAGAGAGAGAGAGAGAGAGAGAGAGAGAGAGAGAGAGAGAGAGAGAGAGAGAGAGAGAGAGAGAGAGAGAGAGAGAGAGAGAGAGAGAGAGAGAGAGAGAGATATATTTTAAACCCCATCGCTAGCAGAGACCGCCCACCAACACCCACCAATATGAAGAAACGGAGCGCTGCGCAGAAACTCAGGTCATTGGGGCTTACTTAAATATTTCGGCCCCCAAGCACACACTCATTTGACAAGGCTTTCGTAGGAGTTTGGGGAGTTCCTAGAAGTACGATTATGACCTCGGTAGTAGTTTGATCCTTCTTCTTTACCATGAACGTTAAAGAAAACTCATGAAAACCTGCACTAATCTCCTTTTAGGCCTTTGTGAACAGTTGCTGAAAGGGGTGGAAGCGTCTGAGGGTCATATTCTTAAGCTTTTCGATACCACAGCACACACACATTTGACAAGACTTTCGGAGGTGTTTGGGACATATCTAGAGGTACGTTTATGACCCTGGTGGTAGTCCAATTCTTCCACTGTGCCATGAACGTAAAAATACACTCATGCAGATCCTGTTAATCTCCTTTTGGGCCTTTGTAAACAGTTGACGTGAGAGGAGCGTGAGGTGGAAGCGTCTGAAAATACCAACCAAACACCTGTCCCTCTCCTTTAGGCCGCCGCTGCCGCTGCTGCTGGAAATGGTCGTGTTAGTGCAGGACAGCGACCCGGGTGACCGATCGGCAGGCGGGTCATTCGTCATGGGAGATAGACGGAGCCGCTGTGCCCGCGAGATGAAACACTTTGATTGGTTAGTCGCTTGCCAGGAAGCCTTCACTCTCGCCCTTGCTCTTTCGTTGTCACCTAAAGCGTTATGGGGCAAGAAATGAAGGTAAACCGTAAACACCACATATTAAAGGATACTGTAGAGGTCGTTAATTTGGTTAGTCGTTTGCCAGGAAGCCTTCGCCCTCGCCCTTGCCTCGTCACCTAAAGCGTTATGGGGTAAGAAATGAAGGTAAACCGTAAGCCGCATATATAAAAGGTTACAGCAGAGGCCGTTGATTTGGTTAGTTGTTTACCAGGAGCCTCCACCCTCGCCCTTGCCCTTTTCTTCTCCCCCAAAATGTTCTGGGTTAAGAAATAAAGATGAACCGTGAGCAATATATAGGAAAGATTACAGCAGAGGTCACTGATTGGGTTAGTTGTTTGCCAGGAACCATTCACCCTCGCCCTTGCCCTTTTCTTCTCCCCCAAAATGTTCTGGGTTAAGAAATAAAGATGAACCGTGAGCAATATATAGAAATGATTACAGCAGAGGTCATTGATTGGGTTAGTTGTTTACCAGGAACCATTCACCCTCGCCCTTGCCCTTTTCTTCTCGCCCTAAATGTTCTGGGGTGAGAAATAAAGATGAGCCGTGAGCAGCATATAAAAAAGATTACAGCAGTGGTCATTGATTGGGTTAGTTGTTTCTTATTTATTTTATTTATTTATTTATTTACAGGAAGGGAGTCAACTCAAGGGCAACAAAAAAGTGTAGAAAAAAAGCCCGCTAATCGCTGCTCCCACACCCCCGCCCTTGCCCTTTCGTGACCATCCAAAATATTATGTAAGGCAGTAAAGTTGAGAGCATCCGCTATAGCTGCGCGTGGCCTCGGTGCTCATCTCCGTCGCATTAGCCTTTGAGCCTGTGGTGGGTGAGAAAATATTATGTGGTGAGGAAAAATGGACAACCCTGAACTTAAACGACGTAGAAGATAAGAACAAGGACCATTTATCTGTTTATTCACTTACCATTGTCCAGGAAGCCTTTGCCCTCGCCCTTGGCCTTCTCTCGTCACCTAAAATGGGATGTGGGTGGGACAAGAAAATTATAACGTGTAATCAACGGGAAACATAACAGCCGAGGCCACTCCAGTCACGACTATTCATAAACTATCAGCATCATGGCGGCATTATAACCTTTCCAGACACAGAGATAAAATTTCTAACCGAGGGAGTATTTTTTCTTTCTTTTTCTTCTGTTTGCTTGCTTGGCTGATGCTGCCCCACGGAGCCCATCTTTGATCCTCTTTAGAGCAAGCATCGAGAGTCTGGGTTGATAGCTCCCACTCTAACCGCTCAGCCACCGCCTTTGTACCCTTCAGTAGATGTCTATTATCAAATGTCACACGGCCGCACTTCTGTCAAGCGTTGCTCTTCTATTCTAAGACACCGGTGAAAGCACAGAGAAGGGGAGGAGGAGAGGAAACTGAGGCGAGGGTTGGATGTTAAGAGATCAGAAGAGTTCAGACGAAAGAATTGGCGGTTCGAGGAAAGGAAGGGGAGATGGAGGTGAAGGAACAAGAGCTGGGACTGGCCATTGAAGACAGGACGGAGGGTGAGCAGAGAGGTGGCGGAATAAAGTGTGGGAGGCGGTAGGACGGAGAGACAGAGGAGGCCGGAAAAAGAGGAAAGTGCAGCGAGGGAAAGAAGGTGAACTGGAGGTGAAGGAACAAGAGCTGGGACTGATCATTGGAGGCAGAACGGAGGGTAAGCAAAGAGGCAGTAAGGAGGAGAGGTAAAAGAGGGTAGAAAAAAAAAAGGAAAGGAAAGGGACGTGAGCGATGAGGGCAGTAGAGGACCCAAGGGAGGAGTTGCCAAATGCGGGTGCCTGCTGTGTAGTGCCGAAGCGAAACGGAGATAAGGCAAAGGAGTGACTCAAGTATTTCGAGGCTGACGTATCCTCACACACATGGTAAGGCTTTCGTGGGAGTTGTGTTAGTAGTTTTAGGGAGTTAACAAGGCTTCCGCACTATGTATGGGGGAAAAATGCCTGTCTTCTCAAACATTTCGGGGCTTACACACTCACATTTGGCAAGGCTTTCGTGGAGGTTGTGTTAGTAGTATTTCCATGGGTAGTATTATGAGCCTGGTGATAGTTTGACAAGGCTACTGTACCATGAGATTGAAAAAAAAGCCAATAGTTTCAAACATTTCACGATTCACACATTAGATAACACTTTGGTAGAGGTCACGTTAGTAGTATTTCCATGGGTAGTTTTATGAGCCTAGTGAGAGTTTGCCAAGGCTTCTGGACCATGAACGTGAAGAAACACTCATGAGAACCCGACTAATCTCCTTTGTAGCCTTTGGAAATAGTTGTGAGAGCTGAAAGAATCTGAGAGTGAGTGAGTTTGAGATTGAAAAAAAATGCTGATAAAAGGTAGATAGATAAATAGAACAGAGGAAAGTAAATATAGAAGAGGAATACACTGAAAACGGATACACTGAGAAGGGAGAAGTGGGCTGAGGAGGGAAGGGAAGGAGGAATCAGAGACTTAGTAAAGAGAAGCTGGGGAGACTAAATAGCTTGCCTGTGAGGAAAAATAAAAACCCGGGACCAAAACCGTAGAGCAGAGGGGAGTGAATGGAGAAGAGGGAAAGGATGAGGATGAGGGTGGATGTGTGGGTAGAGGAGAGAAGGATGAGAAGGGGAAGAACGAGTCAGAGGTTATATAAGGAAAGGAGTTAAGTTAGGTACGGTGTTAGGTAAGGTTAGGTAAGGTTAGGTTGGCCTGCCTGCCTGCTTGCTAGATTAGGTTAAGGTAGGTTAGGTTAGGATAGGTGTTAGCTTAGGTATAGAATCGTCCCCCTCACATCCTCAACCTTCCTGCTCTCTCTCCCTCTTTTTCCTGTTAAAAGAAATGTGCTGAGACTAAAATTATCAAGAGGTGAGTAAATGTAAAGAAGGAAATGGATGAGGATAAAGGGGATGGGAAGGGAAAAGAATGAGTTAGAGGTTACATAAGGGAAGGAGGTTAAGAATGAATGACCTCCTGTTGAAAAAATGTGATGATAGTAAAATTATCAAGAAGTGTAGTAAATATAGAAAGGAAATGGATGAGGATGACGGGGATGGGAAGGGGAAGAATGAGTTAGAGTTTACATTAGGAAGGAAGGTTAAGGATGAATGACCTGTTAAAAAAATGGGATGAGAGTAATATTATAGAGAGATTAGGAATTATAGAAAAGAAAATGGATGAGGATTATGGGGATGGGAAGGGGAAACATGGAAACATGGAAACATGGAAACGCAGGCAACAGAAAGCCTATTGGCTCATTACGAGGTTGCCCGCTTTGGTGATTTAATCTGCTCGACAGCCTGGGGCCTGGGAGCAGATGAAAGCACCTCGACATTGAGGAGCAGATGAAAGCGCCTCGATATTGAGGAGCAGATGAAAGCAACTCAATATTCAGTTTACTCCCGACGCAGCGAAGTGACGGTCGATTCTATATTTGAAGGAGTTGATAGTATTCGCATTTACTACTTCTGAAGGAAGATTGTTCCAGTGACGGATGACTCGGTTTGAAAAGAAACTCCTTCCGATGTCTGTGTTACATCGACTAGACTGAATGGGTAAACCGTTATTTCTAGTTCTTAGGTTGGTTTGCAATTCAAAGAAATTGGAGTAATCGACGTTATTGAATTTTTTTAGATACTTGAAGACTTGAATCATATCTCCTCGTAGGCGTCTTTTCTCTAATGTAAAGAGATTGAGTCGCTTGAGTCGTTCCTCGTACGGTTGAGCCCTTAAGGTTGGTATCATTTTCGTGGCGCGTCGTTGAATCCTTTCCAGTAAATCAATGTCCTTTCTGTAATTAGGAGACCAGAACTGTACTGCATACTGAGGTGCGGTCTTACCATGGAATTATACAAGGATAGCATCACGTCTGGCGTTTTACACTCGAAGTTCCTCGCTATGAACCCGAGCATAGTGTTGGCTTTGTTGTATGCTTTTTACAGTGATTCGCGTGTTTCAGGTCACTGCTGATAGTGACTCCAAGATCCTTTTCCTCCTGCATCGCTTGCAGAGGTCTCCCATTCATGATGTATGTGTGGTTACTATTTCTGGACCCAATGTGCATGACTTTGCATTTGTCAACATTAAAGGACATTTGCCATTTTTCCGACCATTCGATAATGTGATTGAGGTCTTTCTGAATGATTTCGCAGTCGGTCTTTGTGAGGGCCTTTCCCCCCACCTTAGTGTCATCAGCAAATTTCGATATTGTGGATTTCAGTCCTGATTCGAGGTCGTTGATATATATGATGAAGAGAATGGGTCCCAGCACTGACCCTTGAGGCACTCCACTAGTGACTGGAAGCCAATCGGAAGGCTGTCCGTTGAGTAGTACTCGTTGTTTTCTGTCGGTGAGCCAATCTCTTATCCACGCGATCAGATTGGCTCCAATGCCCGCCGAGTGCAGTTTCTTAAGGAGTCGCTCGTGCGGTACCTTGTCGAAGGCTTTCTGAAAGTCCAGGTATATAACATCACTGGGGATGTGGGCATCCCAGTTCTTATATATACCTTGGAAGAAGTCTAATAAATTCGTTAGGCAGGAGCGCTTGTTTCTGAAGCCATGCTGGGTGTCGGAGATTACATTATTGTCTTCTAGAAACTTAACAAGTTTGTCTCTAATAATCTTTTCGAGTATTTTTCCTGCCACTGATGTCAAACTTATGGGCCTGTAGTTTAATGCAACGCTTTTGTCTCCTTTTTGAAAATTGGTGTTACGTTCGCCATCTTCCAGTCTTCCGGGACCTTTTTCAATTGAACAGACTGGTTGAATATGTTAGTGAGTGGCTGAAGTATTTGTTGTTTAAGCTCTTTTAATAACCGCGGGGACAAACCGTCAGGTCCTGTTGACTTGTTCGTGTCGAGTTTATCCAAATACTCTTTCACTTCTTGGTCGCATATTGAGTCAATTTTCAGGGCGTGATTCCCCTCGGCGGGTCAGGGTTCTCGGGCATGGTTACGATGTTCTCGACTGTGAATACGGATGCGAAGTTACTGTTGAGGATTCTGGCCATCTGTTTACTGTCCTGAGTTGCAGCTCCAGTCTCGTCTGTCAGGGGACCAATATTTTGAGTTTACTTTCTTTTTCGATCTGATGTATGTGAAGAATTTTTTGAGTTTGTCTTGATGTCACGCGCTATTTGTTTTCGTAGTTGCGTTTACTACTCCGAATAAGGGTGCGACAAGCTCTGAGGCTGTTGTGGTACTGAGTACGGGCTTCGGCCGTGTCATTCTCTTTCATTAGGTTATAATTCCTTTTTTTTAAGTTTACCGCCCTTTTTATTTCTCTGGTCATCCACGGTGGATCTACGGCACCATTTACTCGCCTGGGTTTCGTCGGCACTGTAGCCTTTTCTACTCCCAAAAGCTTATCTTTGAAGTTGTTCCACACGTTGTCGATTGTATTGTCGGTTAGGTGAAGTTGGTCCCAGGTCGCGGAGGGAAGCAGCTCACGGGCTAGGTTGAAATTTGCTTTTTTGTAGTCTGGTATCACTGACGGATTGTCTACGAGTTTGTGACTTATGTTGACATTGAAACGGATTAAGTGGTGATCGCAACCGTTAATTTTTTCACCAACTTCACAGTCGCGAATGAGGTCGGGGTCGCTTACTAATACCAGATCCAGCAGATTGTTTTCTCTTGTTGGTTGAGTTACAACTTGAGTGAGGAACGAATCCTCCACCATTTCTATAAGCCTGTTGCCCTCTTGATCTCCAGTCAATTGTCCCCAGTCAATGTTAGGGCAATTAAAGTCCCCAATTATTATTGCTTGTTTACTTTGTGTTAAAGAGTGAAGCTCTTCGTACAGGGCAGTGTCATCGGCTGCTTGTTGTTTTGGAGGCCTGTATACGGTCGCAAGTGTTAGTTTCTTATTATTCGCAGTTATTTCCACATAGACGGAGTCGTAATTCTCTGCATCCTGTTTGTCTATTTTTATGGCAGGGAGCGTACTTTTTACGTAGCAAATTACTCCTCCTCCTTTCTTGTGCATTCGATTTTTTTGGAAGCTTTCGTACCCGGGAAATGACAGTTCAGATACTAGATGTGCAGAATTGGCCCAAGTCTCTGTGATGGCTACCACATCTGGTTTCTCAGTTGCAATATACGCCCTAATTTCGTCCTTTTTGGGTAATAGACTGCGTGCATTTGTGTACAAAATGGAAATGTGACTACTGGTTTGGCCGCGTCGTGTTGAATGAGTTCGCTTGTCGGAGGCGTCGTTGGTTACACAGTTTCTTGCAAGCCGCATCGACGCTACGGTTCGGAAGGAATGAGTTAGAGGTTACATAAGGAACGGAGGTTAAGAATGAATGACCTGTTAAAGTAAATTGGCTTAGAGTGACATTACGGAGAGGTTAGGAAATGCAGAAAAGGCGATGGATGAGGGAAAGATAGGACATGTAGGGAAGAGGACTTGGGTGAAGGGAAGGAGGAATTACAGATTAGGGAAGGGTGGAGAATGAATGCCAAAGAGGGTAGGAAATGTACGGGATATTGTTGAGAAAGGGAAGGTATGCTGGAAAAGAGGAGAGATGGGTGAGGAAGGGAAGGAGGAGGAATTAGAACTTAGGGAAGGAAAGAAAAGGGAATATAAAGAATGAATGACCAGAGAGAAAAAAATATGATAGAAGTAAAATTATCAGGTGGGTAGAAAATATAGGAAAAGAAATTGAATGTAGAGGAAAGTGACTGAAAGGGAAAGGGGAATATGAGTTTGAGGAAAGGAGAGGAAAGTGGAGAGAACAAGATGTGCTGAAAGTAAAAATATAAAAACTGATGGAAATGAAGAAAAGAAAATGGGATGGGATGAAGAGGACAAGTGGATAAAGGAGGAGGAGGAGAAGGAGGAGGAGGAATCAGAGCAGGGAAAGGAAGGGAAGGGAAGAGAAAGGGAAGAAAGAGCATCACGGAGTCTGGTGGGCGGGTGGGTGAGGAGGTGGGTTGGTGGGAGCGAGGAAAGGGAAGGAGTAATCAGAGCTAAGAGAAAGGAAGTCGGAGAAATGGCATCACGGAGACGAGTGGGCGGGCGAGAGGGTAGGTAGTGGGGGTTGTGGGTGGGGTTGCTAGTGGGCAGGTAAGGGAGAGGAAGTGGAGGTAGGAATAAGAGCCAAGCGAAGGGAGGAGGAGAGAAAAAACGGCATCACGAAGAAGAGAGGGAGAGTGGGAGGGTAGTTTGGGTCGGTAAGTGGGTGGTAGATGGGTGGTGGCGGGTTTAGTGGGTGTTGGGTGGGTAGTGGGTGAGTGGGGGAAGAGAAAGGATTGGTATCGGTAACTGAAAATGATAAAGAAGGAGAAGAAGAAGAAGAAGAAGAAAAGGAAAAAGAAGGAGAAGAAGAAGCAGAAGAAGAAGAAGAAGAAGAAGAAGAAGAAGAAGAAGAAGAAGAAGAAGAAGAAGAAGAAGAAGAAGAAGAAGAAGAAGAAGAAGAAGAAGAAGAAGAAGAAGAAGAAGAAGAAGAAGAAGAAGAAAAGGAAGAAGAAGAAGAAAAGGAAGAAGAAGAAAAGGAAGAAGAAGAAGAAAAAGAAAAAGGAGAAGAAGAAGATGAAGAAGGAGAAGAAGAAGAAGAAGAAGAAGAAGAAGAAGAAGAAGAAGAAGAAGAAGAAGAAAAAGAAGAAAAAGAAGAAGAAGAAGAAAAAAGAAGAAAAAGAAGAAGAAAAAGAAGAAAAGGAAGAAGAAGAAAAAGAAGAAGGTAAGGAAGAAGAAGAAAAAGAAGATGAAGAAGAAGAAGAAGAAGAGGAAGAAGAAGAAGAAGAAGAAAGGAAGGATAAATATAAGGTTTGGGAGAAGAGAAGCAGGAGAGAGGGAAGAGAGGGAGAAGGAGAAGAAGGTGCAGGAGAAGAAAGAGAAGGAAATGAAAAAAATGTGGAGGAGGAGTCTGATAAGGAGGAGAAAAAGGAATAGGAGGAGGAGGAGGAGGACGTAGAATGGAAAAAAAGGAGAAGGATTAATCAGAGTTAAGAAAGGGAATGGAATGGAAGGGAAAGGAATGGAAGGGAAGGTGGAGAGTCAGAGTTGTGGGTGGGTGTAAATGGGTGGATGGGTAGTGGAGGGGGTAGAGAGGGTGGGAGGTGGGTGGGTGGCGGGGGGGGTAGCGGGGGGCAGAGAGGCAGGCAGAGAGACAGTGCCGGTGGAGCAAGACGGTCTCCGGCAGCCTCACGTCACTGACTATTTTAACCCTTTTTTTTACGTCTTGGCCTACTGCGCCGGTAGGCTTCTTCCCGATGAATCCTATGGTCGGTCCAAGGCTTCTTCCCGGTGGGTCCTGATGGTCGGCCCAGCCCATTCTGGCGCTGGCGAGTGTTTATAGTGGCGCCATCTTTCATTGGCTCATGCTGCCCTCCCGGAGCTCATCTTTAATCCTAGAATCTAGAGTCCGGGTTGATTGGTGGTCTTCTGGACAGCATGTGGGTAGTTTTAAGCCACTCGGCGGCGGCTGAAAAATCCCAGCTTGGTGGCACCGGGCGGGGATTGAACTCGCGTCCTCCTGAACGTGGGGTCGTCTCGCTATCCGTTCAGCCACCGCCTCCCCTAAACCTGTTCTGCTTACCGTCTCTCTCGCTGGAATATATTAGATTATGTTAGGTTAAGTGAGGATAGGTTAAGGTAGGTTAGGTAAGGCTCGGCAATGTTAGGTTAGGTTAGAGAAGGCTCGGTGCTAGGTGAGGTTAGGTAAGGTTAGGAAAGCTAGGTAAGGTTAGATGTGGTTAAGTAAGGCTAGGATAAGCTAGGTTAAGTAAGGTCAGGAAAGCTAGGTAAGGTTAGATGTGTTTAAGTAAGGCTAGGATAAGCTAGGTTAGGTTAGGTTAGGAAAACTAGGTAAGGTTAGATGTGGTTAAGTAAGGCTAGGATAAGCTAGGTTAAGTAAGGTCAGGAAAGCTAGGTAAGGTTAGATGTGTTTAAGTAAGGCTAGGATAAGCTAGGTTAGGTTAGGAAAACTAGGTAAGGTTAGATGTGGTTAAGTAAGGCTAGGATAAGCTAGGTTAGGTTAGGTTGCTGAAGTCGTCCCTCTTACACCCTTACCCTCTCCCTCTCTCTCGCCCTTGCACTCTCGTTAAGATAGATTAGGTTAGGTTAGGTCTTTGTGCATTTCTCTAGCCTCCCTGTCACACCCATTGCCTTCCCCCTCCCCCTCGTCTCCCCCCTCTCCCTCGTCTTCCCCCTCTCCCTCGCCTCCCCCCTCTCCCTCGCCCTCTCCCTCTCTCTCCCTCTTGCCCTCTTGCTAAGATAAATTAGGTTGTTAGGTTAGGTAAGGCTTGGTATAGTTAGGTTAGGTAAGTCCCTCTAACCCTCTCCCTCTCGCTCGCCCTTGCCCTGGCGATAAGATAGATTAGGTTAAGTTAGGGCAGGTCAGGTAAGGCAGAGTTGTTAGGTCTTCGTGCATTCCTCTGACTCGTCCTCTCACACCTCCCTCCCCTCTCCCCTCTCTCCTTCTTTGCCCAGACATTAGACGTTTTCAAATTTAATCATATAAATTAATTTCTAATAACGTCAAGGGGTTGAAGTAAGCCAGGGAGGGCGCGGCAGGGAAAGCAAAGCATAGGAATGGCAGGGGGAGGAAGTGAGACAGGGTTGGTGAGGTAGGGTTAAAGAATGGAAGCAGAGGAATGGCAGGGGGAGGACGTGAGATAGGGTTGGTGAGGTAAGGTTAAAGAATGGAAGCAGGAGAATGGCAGGGGGCGGAAGGATGACAGGGAAGGGTGCGGCAGGGAGGGAAAACAGAGGAATGGAAGGGGAAGGAAGGAATCCAGGAGGGCGTGGCAGGGGAAATAAAGAAGGGAGGCAAAGGAATGGCAAGGGGAAGGAAGGCAGAGACGGGGTGGCGAGGGGAAGGGACACAGAGGAATGGCAAGGGGTAAGGTGTGGGCGGCAGGGGAAGGGAAGCAAAGGAATGACAGGGGGCGGAAGTGGGGGGGTGGGGGGTGCCAGGGAAGGGAAGGAAGCAGAGGCATGGCAGGGGAGTTATAACAAGTCACGCATTGTGTGGACGCCGCTTTAGAGGGAAGGAAACATGTCCTTTCATGGATCTCAATAACATGCACGAGAAGATAATTATGTGCATCCTTATGTTCACAGTATTGTTGCAGATTCGCGGCAATATGATGCGGAAGTTTCTGCGGGAGACGATGGCGGCCGCAGTTTTCTTAATATCAAGCGACAATGTCAGGAAACAGGGGGAGTGAGGCGCGTGAAGTTGTCAGAGTTCAACAGCAGGTGCCACCCAGGTCTTGGGTGCCACCAGCTCTAGACTCAGGGGGGTGCAATGTCAACTCCAGGCTACCTAAATCCGCCAATGCCAAACCGAGGTGACGTGTTGAATCGGCGCCCTTATGATAGCACGAGAGCCCCGATGGCCTGCCCCCAACGCAGCATCTACCGCTTCCTTGGCGTGGCCGAGGACGCGCCCTTCGCCGAGGTGAAGAAGGCCTACCACAAGGCGGCCCTGCGGCTTCACCCCGACAAAAACCCGGACAATATTAAGGCTGCCACCAAGCAGTTCCAGGCGCTACAGTCTGCCTTCAGGGTGCTGAAGGAGCGGGAGGAGAGGGGCCTGCCGCGGAAGAAGGGGGGTTGCGGGAAGCCTGGGTGCACCAAGTGCTTCAGGAGGAAAGCTCAGCGGGCCGAGGGCGGGCAGGAGGACCCTCGGAAAGAGAAGAAGTCGTCGAAGAAAGGGGGCTGCGGGAAGCCCGGATGCACCAAGTGTTTCGGGAAGGAAGGGGGTCAGAGCGAGGCCCCGCCGAGAGAGAAAAAGAAGCAAAAGAAGGAGCCCAAGAAGCGCCCCAAGGGGAGCGCGGAGACAGAATTTGAGCGGGAAAAGCGGCGAGCCGATAGGAAGTACTGGAGACATCGCCGCCGCAAGGAGAGGGAGGAGGAGGAGGAGCGTCGCTGGCTGGAGGAGGAGGAGGAGAGGATGGAGCAGGAGAGGGAGTACAGACAGATGCTGTACGAGCAGGAGAGGGAGAGGCGGGAACAGGAACGGATCCTTCAGCAGGAGGAGTTGAAGAGGTTTGTTGAACACCGGAACCGCCTGCTGCGAGAGCAAGAGGAGGAGGAGAAAAAGAGACGGGCGAGGGAGAGAGCGGAGGACAGAAAGGAGGCCAAACGGAGACGTGAAGAGGAGAAGTGGGAGCAGTATCTTGAACTGCGAGCCAGCTGGCTGGGAGAGAGGCCGGGGGAGAACATGGCGGAGGTCAGGGCGCAGTTTCTCGCGGCCCAAGAGACGGTGAGGCGGGATGCCGAGAGGATCAAGCAACGGGAGGAAAGGATGTATAGAGAGGTCGGCTGGCCGATTGAGCAGTTTGTTAGGCCTATTCTACCGAGGGTGAAGCGAGCGAGGGAAGGGGAGGAGCAGTCAGCGCCAGAAGCGAAGAGTGCCAAAACGATGCACTAAGCACCTCACCCGCCCTGCCCGGCAGCGCTATGGCCTTCAAAAAAGAAAAGTAAAACAAGTAAAAAAATATAAAAAAAATTAAAAAACTGCAAAAAAACAAACAAAAAAGATATGACCCAAAAAAATGTGTGCAAGGTTTTACAACTTGGTTAAGTTTCAGTTCAGTTTAACTTTAATTTAAATAAGGATTTAAGTTTAACGTTGAAAAAGGAGCAAGGATTCCACTCACAACAGTCGTCCGGCGCTTGAAGAAAATCTTGTAAAACGCAGAAAAAAACATTGCCAACTGCACAAACAATAGGACTGTGTGAGTGTGTGTGTGTGTGTGTGTGTGTGTGTGTTTGGGAGAAGGGGGAAGACCACAACAACGGAAGGGTATCAAAAATAAAAGCAATGGGAAGGGATGAAGACCCTGGCTTAGTGGCCCGGATTCCATGTAGCTACACCCTGGCTTCATTGTCTGGGTGGGATGCTGACCTTGGCTTACCTGCCTGGGTGGGATGCAGACCTTGGCTTAACTGCCTGGGTGGGATGCTGACCTTGGCTTAACTGCCTGGGTGGGATGCTGACCTTGGCTTAACTGCCTGGGTGGGATGCAGACCTTGGCTTAACTGCCTGGGTGGGATGCTGACCCTGGCTTAACTGCCTGGGTGGGATGCTGACCTTGGCTTAACTGCCTGGGTGGGATGCAGACCTTGGCTTAACTGCCTGGGTGGGATGCTGACCCTGGCTTAACTGCCTGGATGGGATGCTGACCTTGGCTTAACTGCCTGGGTGGGATGCTGACCTTGGCTTAACTGCCTGGGTAGGATGCTGACCTTGGCTTAACTGCCTGAGTGGGATGCTGACCTTGGCTTAACTGCCTGGGTGGGATGCTGACCTTGGCTTAACTGCCTGGGTGGAATGCTGACCTTGGCTTAACTGCCTGGGTGGGATGCTGACCTTGGCTTAACTGCCTGGGTGGGATGCTGACCTTGGCTTAACTGCCTGGGTGGGATGCTGACCTTGGCTTAACTGCCTGGGTGGGATGCTGACCTTGGCCTAACTGCCTGGGTGGGATGCTGACCTTGGCCTAACTGCCTGGGTGGGATGCTGACCTTGGCTTAACTGCCTGGGTGGGATGATGACCCTGGCTTAACTGCCTGGGTGGGATGCTGACCTTGGCTTAACTGCCTGGGTGGGATGCTGACCTTGGCTTAACTGCCTGTGTGGGGTGATGACCCTGGCTTAACTGCCTGGGTGGGATGCTGACCTTGGCTTAACTGCCTGGGTGGGATGCTGACCTTGGCTTAACTGCCTGGGTGGGATGCTGACCTTGGCTTAACTGCCTGGGTGGGATGCTGACCTTGGCTTAACTGCCTGGGTGGGATGCTGACCTTAGCTTAACTGCCTGGGTGGAATGCTGACCTTGGCTTAACTGCCTGGGTGGGATGCTGACCTTGGCTTAACTGCCTGGGTGGGATGCTGACCTTGGCTTAACTGCCTGGGTGGGATGCTGACCTTGGCTTAACTGCCTGGGTGGGATGCTGACCTTGGCTTAACTGCCTGGGTGGGATGCTGACCTTGGCTTAACTGCCTGGGTGGGATGCTGACCTTGGCTTAACTGCCTGGGTGGGATGATGACCCTGGCTTAACTGCCTGGGTGGGATGCTGACCTTGGCTTAATTGCCTGGGTGGGATGATGACCCTGGCTTAACTGCCTGGGTGGGATGCTGACCTTGGCTTAACTGCCTGGATGGGATGATGACCCTGGCTTAACTGCCTGGGTGGGATGCTGACCTTGGCTTAACTGCCTGGGTGGGATGATGACCCTGGCTTAACTGCCTGGGTGGGATGCTGACCCTGGCTTAATTGCCTGAGGGCGATGCTGACCCTGTTTTAATTGCCTGGGTGGGATGCTGACCCTGGCTTAACTACCTGGGTGGGATGCTGACCCTGGCTTAATTGCCTGAGGGCGATGCTGACCCTGTTTTAATTGCCTGGGTGGGATGCTGACCCTGGCTTAACTGCCTGGGTGGGATGCTGACCCTGGCTTAACTGCCTGGGTGGGATCCTGACCTTGGCTTAACTGCCTGGGTGGGATGCTGACCTTGGCTTAACTGCCTGGTTGGGATGCTGACCCTGGCTTAACTGCCTGGGTGGGGTGCTGACCCTGGCTTAACTGCCTGGGTGGGATGCTGACCTTGGCTTAACTGCCTGGTTGGGATGCTGACCCTGGCTTAACTGCCTGGGTGGGGTGCTGACCCTGGCTTAACTGCCTGGGTGTGATGCTGACCTTGGCTTAACTGCCTGGGTGGGATGCTGACCCTGGGTTAACTGCCTGTGTGGGGTGATGACCCTGGCTTAACTGCCTGGGTGGGATGCTGACCTTGGCTTAACTGTCTGGGTGAGATGCTGACCTTGGCTTAACTGCCTGGGTGGTATGCTGACCCTGGCTTAACTGCCTGGGTGGGATGCTGACCCTGGCTTAACTGCCTGGGTGGGATGCTGACCTTGGCCTAACTGCCTAGGTGTGATGCTGACCTTGGCTTAACTGCCTGGGTGGTATGCTGACCCTGGCTTAACTGCCTGGGTGGGATGCTGACCTTGGCCTAACTGCCTAGGTGTGATGCTGACCTTGGCTGAGCTGCCTGGGTGGGATGCTGACCCTAGCTTAACTGCCTGGGTGGGATGATGACCCTGGCTAAACTGCCTGGGTGGGATGCTGACCTTGGCCTAAATGCCTGGGTGGGATGCTGACCCTGGCTTAACTGCCTGGGTGGGATGCTGACCTTTGCCTAAATGCCTGGGTGGGATGCTGACCCTGGCTTAACTGCCTGGGTGGGATGCTGACCTTTGCCTAAATGCCTGGGTGGGATGCTGACCCTGGCTAAACTGCCTGGGTGGGATGCTGACCTTGGCTTAACTGCCTGGGTGGGATGCTGACCTTGGCTTAACTGCCTGGGTGGGATGCTGACCTTGGCTTAACTGCCTGGGTGGGATGCTGACTCTGGTTTAGCTGCCTGGGTGGGATGCTGACCTTGGCTTAACTGCCTGGGTGAGATGATGACCCTAGCTTAACTTCCTTGGTGTGATGCTGACCTTGGCTTGACTGCCTGGGTGGGATGCTGACCCTGGCTTAACTGCCTGGGTGGGATGATGACCCTGGCTTAACTTCCTAGGTGGGATG